>NC_086322.1:187892108-188193858 GCF_036172605.1 Pelobates fuscus | reverse complement strand
GGGGATATGTGGAATGTATATGTTTTATGTACTAAATGTATCAGTATGCAATTTTATGTATTTTACTGTCTTTTTGTCTGCCATGTGGGTAATGGAGTTTTGCCTCTGTCCTTGGAGATAATTAGATTCCTTCCCCAATTATCTCCAGGCCAGAGGGGCATTGTGGGAGGTAACTCATGTGTGATTGGTGTATTGGGTAATTGCTGTAAATCCCTCCCTTGCATGGGAGAATCCTTTATAAGACAGTTGTGTGAATAAATCAGTGAGTTCCTGCTTAACCCTCAAAGTGAAGTGTTGTCTCATTCTTGGGGGGAATTTGACTGTATGCCGATTGACAGGAGTGTAAACTGTTCATATTGCTTTTCCTGTTTGGCTGCTGCCAGGGTTCGTGTGTCTCTTGTTCGGGAGTTGGTGAATTCATGTGGTTTGCAGTTCGGGAAGTTGGCGATTGCAGTATCTGCTGGTCTATCTGGAAAGGGGATTATCGCCTAAATGGTTTTTATCCTCTTGTGAGCGAAACGGTCCGCAACATCACTCAGGGTTGTTCCCCCTCATATCAGGCTACACTGTTTAATTTGTCCTAGTACTTTTTAGAGTTGCTAATACAGTTATTTTGTTATTTATTATTTTCTCCTTTAAGATCTTATTGGAGTGGATTGGAAATTTAACCTTGTAGTCACTTTCTATTCAAGTGACACCTTTGGTTCTCTACTATTTAGAAGTAATAGCTGTATAGTGGTTCCCTACAATAAGAGACAGAACTCAAGATTGAGGGTGAAGTAAGTCTGTTTGAATGGTAGCCACACTGACCTTTTATGCAAGTCCCCAAGCAAGGGGTGTCACGGCAAGGGTACATAATTTATTATTGCACTATGGAATATTGCTATTTAACATAACTTGTGCAGTGCATCAATAATTGGACACCTGGCTAGAGGACAAATGGCAGAGAAAAATTGCTCTATTGATCAAATGGGGCTTCTGCAAGGTGTGAAACGGATTGACCTTTTTGATCTATCAAAGCAAGGTGAGACATTTTACACTTAACCCGCCGGTAGGTCTAGTTTCAGTGTAAACTAACTGACTTTGACCATATGGCTTGAAACTATCAATGGATAGTTCAATCCTTCGATATGGTAATGGTATTAGTTTCACGAAGACCAGTAGGTTCCAGTATCATATCCAAGAGAAACATTAATACTTACTCACAGCTTAATAATTAAGCCGTTATATTTGGAATGGGACAAGCCCAATCTCTTAATTAAGCCTAAACATGAGTTGCACAAATTAAACCGTGTGGCAGGAATTGTGATGTCAGTCCTATTGGATCGTGGGTGGAGTTTGCAACATGTCTATGGAATGGGAAAATAATAACAAATTTGTAGATGCAATTATGACTTCTGTGGCACTACCTTCTCCCCTATTTATTTGTACCAAATCAATAATAAATACCCACCAAATATTACTTATCACAATATCTATGTAATAGCAAAATACTAATAAGTCTCTTCAGGTAACGTGATTCTTAACCAGACAAAGGCAGAACTTAATAAATGAATGTTTATTATTAGTGATGTCCCGAACGGTTCGCTGGCGAATAGTTCCTGGCGAACATAGCTTGTTCGTGTTCGCCACGGATGGCGAACATATGCGATGTTCGGTCCACCCCCTATTCGTCATCATTGAGTAAACTTTGACCCTGTACCTCACAGTCAGCAGACAAATTCCAGGCAATCAGCAGCAGACCCTCCCTCCCAGACCCTCCCACCTCCCAGACAGCATACAATTTAGATTAATTCTGAAGCTGCATTCTTTTTTTGTATTTTTTTTTGTGTTTGTGTTTATTATACATTATCCTCCATAGCCAGTAACCTGTGTTTTTTATACATTATCACCCATAGCCAGTAACCTGTGTTTATTATACATTATCCCCTATAGCCAGTAACCTGTGTTTATTTGTTTATTATACATTATCCCCCATAGCCAGTAACCTGTGTTTATTATACAGTATCCCCTATAGCCAGTAACCTGCGTTTATTATACATTATCCTCCCATAGCCAGTAACCTGAGTGTAATATAGAGATACTGTGTGTAATACAGAGATACCGAGTGTAATACAGGGATACTGTGTGTAATATTGAGATACTGTGTGTAATACAGAGATACTGAGTGTAATACAGGGATACTGTGTGTAATATAGAGATACTGTGTGTAATACAGAGATACTGAGTGTAATACAGGGATAAGTGTGTAATACAGGATACAGTGTGTAATACAGAGATACTGAGTGTAATACAGGGATACAGTGTGTAATATAGAGATACTGAGTATAATACAGGGATACTGTGTGTAATATAGAGATACTGAGTGCAATACAGGGATACTGTGTGTAATATAGAGATACTGAGTGTAATACAGGGATACTGTGTGTAATATAGAGATACTGTGTGTAATACAGAGATACTGAGTGTAATACAGGGATAAGTGTGTAATACAGGATACAGTGTGTAATACAGAGATACTGAGTGTAATACAGGGATACAGTGTGTAATATAGAGATACTGAGTATAATACAGGGATACTGTGTGTAATATAGAGATACTGAGTGCAATACAGGGATACTGTGTGTAATATAGAGATACTGAGTGTAATACAGGGATAG
Organism: Pelobates fuscus; assembly: GCF_036172605.1. Classification (NCBI taxonomy): domain Eukaryota; kingdom Metazoa; phylum Chordata; class Amphibia; order Anura; family Pelobatidae; genus Pelobates; species Pelobates fuscus. The sequence continues at coordinate 188,191,198 of NC_086322.1, read as the reverse complement.
GATACTAAATGCAATACAGGGATACTGTGTGTAATAGAGGGATACTGTGTGTAATATAGAGATACTGAGTGTAACACAGGGATACAGTGTGTAATACAGGGATACAGTGTGTAATACAGAGATACTGAGTGTAATACAGGGATATTGTGTGTAATATAGAGATGGGACAAGCGGGAGATATGTGGCGGGACATCGCCACTAAGTTCCATGTCCCCTGAGTATTCAGAGGTTTGGTTTTATATTTTGTGTCTCCAATATGTACTGTGATGGTTTTCCCTTGTGTATGTCTTGCTATTACTGCATTGCAGAACATTTAAAAGTTGGCAGTTGACAGTTGACAGTTAACTCCTGGAGCCGTGAATACAAATTGTCAGTTGACTCCCAGGCTTTGTGTCGTGTGGTCCTTGGGAATGGGAATTATGCTGTGTGTCCTGCCTTCTCTATGATGAATCTTGAGTACCAGCGGAGAGCCCTTGGATTAACCCCTGCCGCTCCGCTACAAGGCTTCCATTGGCCCACGTCATTCCAGCACCCCCACACACGAATGCCAAGCTAAAAGAGAGAGCGCCAAGCTGAGAGAAAGGCTGCTGAGCGCCAACTGAGAGGAAGAGAGATGCTTCAGAGCAGCAAGCTGAGAGAGAGCATCAGGCTGAGAGAAATCGCCAGGCTGAGCGGCAGGCTGAGAGAGAGGCTGCTGAGCGCCAAGCTGCCAAAGAGCATAAACTAAAAATGGCTGAATTGGAAAGGTTAACTGCCTCCCCTATTAAGTATTAATTCCAGAGACTCTTCTGCAGAGAATTTTCCAACGTTGGACAAAGATGGTGATTTGGATTTTTCCTGCGCAGTTTTGAAAAAGTTTGCAGGCAGTACCAGCTACCAAAGGACCAGTGGGCAAAATACCTCACCCCTGGTCTTAGAGGTCCTGCACTGGAAGCACTTGCTGCGCTTCCAGCAGAATTTGACCAGGACTATGATGTGATTACGGCTGCCTTGCAAAACGGTACAACCTTACTCCTGAGGTGAACCGAAAGAAATTAAGGACTTTGCAAAAGTGTCCCACAGAAACGAATGCAGCAGTTGTGGGGCACCTGGCGACAGCATTCCGACAGTGGACTTCTGGGCTGGAGAGTACCACTTTGGAAAGTTTGCAAGACCTGTTAATAAGAGAACGGTTTTTGCAGCTCTGCCCCGCCGATGTACAGGAATGGCTGCTGGACCGGAACCCCAAAACAGCCTTGGAGGCGGGTGAGCTGGCACATTTCCACACTGCCAACCGAGCAACAGTGGACCAGAGCAGAGGGTTTGCCAAGGGAGCATCCAGCTGGAGGACCACACCACCACGGCTCCCCATCACCATGCCTAGCGGGCCATCTTTTGTTTCAGCTCCTACCTCAGGGAGATAATCGCAGATGTATTATTTGCAGCCAAGTGAGGCACATTAGTGTTGCTTGCCCTGGGAAACGGCAGCCAGCATCATCAGCTGGGGAGGGACGCTCCTCAAAACCAATGTCCTCTGTGTTGTTTGTAACCAGATCAGAGGGCAGCAACAATATGAATGTGCAACCTCTGACTGTTGGAAAAGAGGTGACTGTGGGACTCAGGGACACCGGGGCAGATGTGACTCTTGTGCCTCCAGAGCTTGTGCGCTCTGAGGATTTAATTCCTGGCAGGACTCTAGCAGTTAAAAAAATTGGGGGGGGGGGGGGGGGGGGGAGGTACGGGTACGGGTACGGATTGTAGTGCCACAAGTTTATTTGGATTGGGGAGTGGGGAAGGGTTTCAGAAATGTTGGGGTAGATGAGAATATCCCTGCAAATGTATTACTTGGTACGGATTGTTATCCCAGTATATGCCTGAAAGTAAATAGTGTTATAAACCCAAGCCTCATAGGGGCCCTACTGTGCAGAGGGTAGTATGTAAAAGTGTACATAGACTACCTTGCTGGGACGGGGATCAGAATGAGCATGTGTGCATGTCTGTGCCGAAACTAGAAGTGTCTGCAATATCTTGTGAGAGTGTGCCAAGACAAAGTTGCTGGGAGGAAGGGCAGAATGAGCATGCGTGCCAGGCTGGGCCAAAACCAGGGTTATCATTGGTACAAGGTGAAAGTTTGCCAGGGCAAGTTTGCTGGGAGGGATGGCAGAATATGTGTCAATCTGTGTCAGAACCAGGGGTGTCCGTAGAAACATGTGAGGATGTATGCCGGCAATTATGCTGGGAGCGAGGGCAGAATCATGTCTGCAATACCATGGGGGATGGGCAAAAACAGCTTCCTGCCTGATCAGACACACTGTTATTAAATGCCAATAATCTGCTAGCCAAAGGACCCATAGCATATTCTAACAGTTCTGTCCATTCTTCTAAGTTAAGACCTCCTTTTTTAGCTCTATTTGCTCCCCTCATAAACCAATGTGTAAAGGTGTTAAAGTTGTTAGTTGGCATACTTCCCCACCATTTCTGGACATTTTCTCTGTCTGTGATTGACATAGTCCTTGTCTGTCTAGAGAAGCTAGTAGGTATTTCTCTTGCATTAAAGTGTTCAGTTATTATTATAGGTGTTTGTGGGACACAATTTACAATTGGCATATTTCCCTTGTGTTTTGTTCCCAGCACTGGTTCTTTACTTTCAGATATAAAAAAAGACTGGCCTGGGCATACTTTAGGAATCTCCTTATCCCATTTATTTGTGTTTTCTTTAGATTTAATTTTATATTCCATGATTAGGTTTTGGAGTTCAGCGATCTTAGCACTATATGCATCACTTGTTGTTTTATTTCCTTTAATTCCTTCTCCAACCCCTGAATCATTTTGTTTGTTTTAGGGCAGCTATTTTAAAACAATCTTTCATCAAAAGCATCTTCCATTTTATTAGTGGTTAACAAATTATCTTGCTGCAATTCGAGTACCATGCTTGCCAAACCCCGTCCAGTATTACAGCAACAACTGCTTGTGCACCAAGCTTTTCTTTTCTTAATATGGCACTTTTTGTTAGCTACAATCTGCATCAAAACATCCATGAAACCTTCATATTTTCCACAATCGGGGCCTGCTGGTTCTGGAAGCTCATTTGGTCCATCATGTTTGTCAATGTCTTTCTTGAAGTACTCTCATACTTCTGCAGAAAAATACTTAGTACCTAAAAATGACATTTTAAAACAGAGCTCTCCCTGAGTCTTTAACCCCTTAAGGACCAAACTTCTGGAATGAAAGGGAATCATGACATGTCACACATGTCATGTGTCCTTAAGGGGTTAAAGGGACACTATAGTCACCTGAACAACTTCAGCTTAATGAGGTTGTTCAGGTGAGAACTATAGCTACCTGCAGCATTTCCTATATAAACACTGTAATTTCTGAGAAAATATAGTGTTTACGTTGGAAGCTAGGAACACCTCCAGTTGCAGTCACTCAGACTGCCACCAGAGGTACTTCCGAGTTGATGAATGCATAATTCGCATTCATTTTCACGTTTGACGTCTTCACGTAAGCATCAGCATACAGGAGATAGGAGGCGCTGTGAACGAGCCTCCTATGTCCTGTAGTAACCCCTAGGCTGTCAGCGATGAAGAGCCAACAGTGTGGGAGATAAAATCTCCTGCACACAACGCCGGCTCGAGCTGACAGGCTGAAGACCGGAGACCAAGCAGGAGGGGAGGATCACAACTGTAAGTAAACTTATTTTGTGTGTGTGGCTGGGTAAGTGAGTGACTGAGTGTGGGTGACTGAGTAAGTGAGTGAGTGTGGGTAACTGAGTGTGGGTGAGTGACTCAGTGTGGGTGTGAGAGTGAGTGTGAGTGAGAGTGGGTGAGTGAGAGTGGGTGAGTGAGTGTGGGTGAGTGAGTGTGGGTGACTGTGAGTTAAGTGACTGTGAGTGAGAGTAAGTGAGTGTGGGTGGGAGAGTGAGTGAGGGTGGGTGACTGAGTGTGACTGAGTGTTGGTTAGTGAGTGTGGGTGGATGAGTGAGGGTGGGCGACTGAGTGTGAGTGAAGGTGGGTGAGTGAGGGTGAGTGAGTGTAAGTGACTGAGTGTGGGTGAGGGAGTGTGGGTGAGTGACTGAGTGTGATTGAGTGTGAGAGTGAGTGTGACATAGAATAGATAGAGATAGATAGATAGATAGATAGATAGATAGTGTGTATATTCAACAGTATTTATTTACAGTGTGTGTTTGTACACAAACACTATATATAGATTTGCCGTAGGAGGGGGCAAGCATAGACAGCGAGCTGAGTTGTCAGTCAGCTCAGCTCGCGAACGCGCATACAGCGCACATGCACGGTAGAGCACTCAGTTTTTTCATAGCGCATGCCCACCAGAGATAAATTTTATTAGTTTGATGGGAAAGGGGGCGTGGCCTGACAAGGAGCTCGGCGCTGGAATGGAGGTAAGTTTTAATGCTAAAAAATTTTTTTATGGCAAGTTCATATAAAAGCAAGAAAGAAGGCTGGGGGACATTTCTTTCTTGCTTTTATATGTTGACTATAGTGATCCTTTAATTGTACTGGAAAAAAGTAATAAAAAGCTTGATATAATGCAATAATCTTATTACAAAAAAATCACTTTAAGTTGATATCATGTGTCATGATATAACATTCTGAATCTCATTTGTGTCCTAATAATTTCACCCCTCTTAATAACCAGCACCACATATTGCCAAAACAACAAATGTGTTTTTCAAGGCCAAAAGGTGGAATGTCTTTTATTGGCCAGATCAACTGACATGCACACCCGATCAACTTTTCAAATACATTATTCATCCTTAAACACAGAAATATAGATTTAAGATCTTTGCTCCATGATTTTAGTAACTTTATCCTAATAAATTGAGAGAGAGAGAGATAAAAAGAATCACGGTCAAGATGTTTTAGTGCATATTAAAAACAACAAGAAGATGACATTAAACAGAGGGTATGGAGCTCCGGAGACTTTATAATCATGTGATGGTATTATTTTTCTGTAATACATGTTTTTCAGTTACACATCTGTTACATTAAATTATATTTTTAGGTTAGGGTTAATGTTCTATTTTCTGTCTCATTCTGGTTTTGAATTTTTGGACTTGCATTTGGAACGTTATATTCGTAAGTATTAACACTAATGTTTTTTTTGCCAAATTCTTGAAAGTAGTTTGGATAGTTCATCAAGTGTACAGATTTCATTACTTAGTCTGTTTTAGATCAAGATCTGGAAACAATTAAGCTCTGTATTTATAGCTTTTATAGTGTTTTCAGGTATTTTAGCCTTTGCATCACAAAATACTAATTTTTAAATAAATGTGTAGCACATTTTAATCTTTAGCATTTTAAATATGGTAAGTTTCTTATATGTTATATCTGCTTTATCGAATGATCCATTTTCACCCTAGATTATTATGTAACTATGTATTTGATGGGTGTATATGCTAGAATGATGTGATAGTTTAATGTCTCTTACACAAATTATGGAGCCCCTTCTCTTGACCTATCTATTGTAGATCTGCAGCTGCAGCATTTTTGTTCTTCTTTTTTTTTTTTTTTTTTTTATAAATTTTTACTGAAGGTAATTCAAAGCAAAAACACTGCAGACTTATAACATTGCATAGAAGATCTGAGTAATAAAGTCAAAGATTTCAAATATACTAGAGACAATATTCAGACCTGGTAAGACTAGAGCAGGAAACAGTAAGCATCACAAGAATAAGCCTATTTAAAACCCTTGGCACGGGCTTGGCATATATCAGAAAATGCGAACCCATCCTAAATTATATAGGATTAGAGGCTCTGGATACAGAAAATCTAAGGAAAACCGCAAAGAAAGAATTTCTAAAAAACAAAACAAAACGTGGAATCTCCTAATTCTTTGTATTGGTGAGAGTTCGAGCATGGGTAATATAAAACATAAGGAATATATTTTGCAGAGGTTAAATCCCACATCAACAATAATCATTAGAGCACACAAAAAACATCTATTTGGTTATCCACCAAAGTGTGATTTGTCTAGAACAGTGTTCTCCAATCCAGTCCTCGTGAACCACCAACAGTCCAGGCTTTATATATTTCCATGTTTTATTCCAATGGAGATACTGACAAAACCTGGACTGTTGGTGGTCCATGAGGACTGGGTTGGAGAACACTGGTCTAGAATGCAAAATGAATGTAAAGGAACACTCCAAGCACCTTAACCAGTATAGCTTGCTTTAGTGACTATAGTGCTAGAAATGCCCTGGCAACCTCCTCCTCCCATTTTAAGCAGTCAAGCCATTTGTGAATGGTTTGACTTCTTGCCTGTAGTCAGCCAGGTACCGCTCCTCACTTCAGACAGAGAGTTAGAAGTGCACTGTGTCACGATTACTAATTAATCCAGCACGTAGAATTATTAGGTACACAGACGCACGGCCGCTGAGCACAAATATCGCAAGGTGAGTATGTATATGTTACACTTAGTTCCCTCTGCACAGTGTGAGGGGTCAAATGATGTGCTCACATTTCTCTTGCTGAATTTAACTGTGGAAGGCAGGAGAGGAGACCAAAATCGGTTGTTCATGATACACTGTTTCTCACAAAAATAACCCAAAAACATGCACACAAATGTTTTAAGTATACCAAAATCATGCCTTTTTATTTTTTATTAATCAGTAACATATTAAATCAAAAATAAAGCAAATGGTTTTTAAAAAGCCTGATTAGTAGAAATTTAAGATATTTATCAAATAGGCAGGAAAGCAACAAAATGAAATATATTTGCAGCTTTAATGATTAACTGGATAAACACAAAGTACACCCATTGTATATCAAATGAATATAAAGGATTCTCTTGAATACTAGCATTCTTCAAGGCTTTGCAATCTCAACAACTGAACGAATACTGTAAAATAAGAACACAAAAATATTATTTTAATATCACCATATCCATTATTTCAATTTCAAAGAGGGCTAGAATTTTTACACATGATTTTCTCAGCAATACTTTTAATATTACTGCAGAGTAAATAACTATTAGCACTAAAGGTGTAATGGAATATATTGTTGAAGATGCTTAGTTAGCCTTATGATGCTAAAACATGTTATATAACTGGATACATAATACTCATACCCATTGGAGAGTTCATTTAATATGGTATATTGGATTTAATTTGAGGCTTCATACATATCAAATGTATTCCCCAGGAATTGTGGAAAATTGTCAGTGGAACTGCAAATGTTAGATTAAAATAAGTTGGTGCAAAACTGTAATCACCAATATAAGGGGTATGATCAACAACAACAACAAAAAACTCCACTTGTTATTTTGGTGCTTAGAATATCCCTTTAAATCTTCTGTTCAACAACTGCTACCAATGTTCCAAATACATATATATATATATATATATATATATATATATAAATATATATATATATTTAGATGTATGTATGTTTGTCCATCTCAACCTATAGGTTAATTATACCTACATATATACATTTTTCAGCCATAGTTAACAGCTTACCATTGTCCAGTGCGCATATACTCAAAACCTTTATTGATATTTTCCAAAGACACTTTGTGGGTCACCAAACCACCAAGGTTGAATTTCTTACTCATGGCATCCTTTACTAAGCCAGGGAAAGATTCTTTTGCTTTATAGTCTTTAAAATGAAACACAATGTATATTTTACAAGTAAATTTGCCTAATTACAAAACAAAAGGCACAGTTCAACATAAACAGAAGTAGTGTAATGCATTTGCAACATTCCTTGTTAGAAACAAAAATAACAATTTTACATCTGTTTATTAATTATCTCAACAATGAGATGTGGTTGAAAAATGCTTATTTACATTGAATATACACTCCACTGCCCCCCCCCTCCCCAAAATAAATAAATTAATTACCATTTAGTGGATACACCCCAAAGAAATCATGCATTTAATTATGCATTTTTCACTGGGTGTATATCTAAAAACAGCTTTCAAAGCTGCAGGTCTCTTGTCTGCAGCCTCTGCAAGCCCCTACTTCCTCAGCCCAAACTTTCTGTGGCTATCCAATCACAGACTTTCCAATGCAGTTCAATGATAAGTCTTTGATTTTAGCTCCACTGAGCTAAACAACCAGGAAGTAACAGGAACAGTTTATGGACTGACAACTTTGTAAAAAATTTTTTAAAAAAATACACACTTTGCACACATAAAGTACTTCAGCAAACTAAGGGACTTTAGGCATTGTTAATGTTTCTTTAATTTACCATGTCATTGTAAACTCATCACTCTTTTTGTTTAGTGAAATATTCCTATATTTCCTAAACACTAAATATAAAATTTGTAGAAAATGTAAAAAACATGACCTGAGGCTTGATATACAGATATATGCCCATTGATTAAAGCACCTCACACTATTAATACAGTCACCTTAACCCCTTAAAGACACATGACGTGTGACATGTCATGATTCCCTTTTATTCCAGAAGTTTGGTCCTTAAGTGGTTAAACACAACTTTCCTTCTTTCAGATCCCCTTCTGTTCATTATTTAGACCACAGATATGTCATCAACATAAATCAACACTTCATGTACAAAGGTTGGAACAATTCTTTGCATTAGCTCATCAATCTTTTTATAGCTTGTGTTGGTTTTTACAGGTACCAACGAATCAAGCCTATAGGGTTATTTTCTCTTCACAGAGTAAATGTTTACTCTGCTTACTGAATAGGAGTTTCCTAATACACTTCAATGGAGTAATTGCTATTCAGTAAACAGAGAAAATGTTTGCTATGTTAAGAGAATCCAGCACATAAAAGTTATGCTTGATTTTCAAAGGATTTGTTTTCTGCTATATCGTACCTCCTAAGAAAGCTCCGCTTATTGAGCGTCCTGTCAGCAGCCACATGGGATCCACAATCAATCTTGCATGTTGATCGGGGACACCAATAATATTTACACTTCCATAAGCACCGTGGCTAGCCAGGATAGTAGAGACCTGAGAAAATAAGAAACACATACTCATTAGTGTAAAAAGGATAAAAGTTTGCAGTATATTAGTGCTAGCATTTTTACAAATGTATTAAGACTTTAAACTAACAGGATTATTCACCTAAGTCTGAATGGCACAAACCAAATGGGGAAAAACCATGTCCATGTAGTTGCACACAGGGCCATTTGGTCTGCAAACTCCAGATATTGATGATGGGCCAGAATTTGGTCCATATTTCGGCCAGATCAAACATCCTTGGATGATTGAAATCCTGGCCAAATGCTGAAAATCCAGGCTCGGAGAATTAAAAATAATCTATTTTTTAAAAATCCAAATAGTTTGCCCACTGGTGGCACTAGCAGAATGCATTTGTTGTATTATTGGCTTAGTATATTAGCGATTTTTCAAAAGTATCCAAACAAATGTTACCGAATCGGTCAGAATCACTGGATCCTGATTGAATTTGGCTTTAATATATATGAGAAATTCAAAAGCAGTCAGAATGTGGTAGTGTTCACCAGATTCTGTCAGTTTGGACAAAATCTGGTGTTTAATGAATAATCCTGTAAGCTTTGTAGATTTGTGTTCAGTAGAGCGTGTAATGAATTAACTAACAAAACTAAAGACATGTTAGTAAGGAAATTAGTAAAAATAATTATAGGACCATAATTTGTTAAATTTGATATATTTTATATCTCAATGTTTACCATGACATCAGTATTTCCAATACATTCAAAGGAATAGTCCACTCCTCCATCAGTCATCTCCACAATAACATCATGGATGGGCTTGTCATAATCATTTGGATCCAAGCAATCTGTACAACCAAATTCTTTAGCTTTGGCAAACTTGCGCTTGTTGATGTCTATGCCAATGATCCGTGAAGCTCCAGACACCTTGCATCCCATTACTGCAGACATTCCAATTCCACCCAAGCCAAACACAGCACATGTGCTACCAGGTTTTACCTATTGCAAAAACAAGAACATACTCAAAAATTAAAGTACAATAAAATAATACAATTATGGTTGAATTACACATCCATAACCAGATTTTAGGCGGGAATGAAACATAATTTTCTCCATATGAGTATTTGAGGCATTTTTATCTTTGAAAATAGGCTACATTTACTTTTAGAGCTCCTTTATATTGTAAAGCGAACAAAAAGGAAGGAAGGAAGCTTATTGCAAGCACTCAATGGTCAGGGGATAACCCTACAGGGACTACCAAGGTAGTGAGGAGCAAAACAGAAAGAAATGAGTGCCCTAAATCATTAATACATAACTTTTAATAATATATTAAAAGGTGGTAAGCCCACCAACGTGAACAAATACTAATAGAGACTTGTTACAGTTCTGGTAGGAGACCCTGTACAAAATAACAGCGTGTCCTAAATGTAATGGTCTCAACAGAAACGTTTGTAACAACTATTTCGGCGTGAGGGGGGGTGAAAAACCCAAACCTGTAGACCCCCACCACGTCAGAAATACAAACTGCTTTGAAAGTAAGGTAAAAAGAGAGGACCTGTACCGAGGTAAATAATGTCTATGGAGTATGCAGTAGTTGTACCAGTAATTAGATATGAGTGAGCTCCCCCATATCTATAGGCATACCCATATGTATGAAACATCTCGATATATAGATCCCAAGGACCATGGTTGGTAATGAAATGGTGCCCAGAGTCAATTAACCCACAATAAATGCATAAATATAGTAACACCTGAGTCTGTACCAAAATCGATGGAACCTAAATCTATAGAGAGGTCCTGTTCTAAAGTTTTCAGTGTCCTCTCATAGAACGCTATGTGCAAAAAAAGCAGTGATTTTGCACGTTAAATGTGAAAACCGGACGTCTCATGAATATTCAAAAAAAAATTTTGTGCTCAAGCTGTATGGCTAATAGTTGTAACCATTTCCCTTTAGTTTATTTCTATTTTATTTTTGCACTGAAATAAAAGCTGTGCTAAGGACAATAAGGATAAATATCACCAAGTTCAACGAAAAAGAAAATCATTTTAGGCCTATGCTTACTTTGGCTGTGTTCACTGCAGTTCCATAACCAGTGGAAAATCCACAGCCAATAAGGCACACATGGTCCATGGGAGCCTTTGGATCAATTTTGACAATGGCAAACTCATCCACCACAGTGTATTCTGTGAAGGTGCTTGAGGACATAAAGTTGTGGATCATTTTCCCTTTGCATGTAAATCTGGTGGTTTTGTCAAGCATAAGTCCAACATTCTTGCCAACACTGTAATTAAAAAAAAAAAAAGCAAACATTGTGTTACATCTTAAGATCAACTCATACCTAAACCATGTATAAAATAAACACCCCCAAAATACGTATTTAGCCGTATTATCATTATAGCTAGTAGAATACAAAAAAACTTGATTATTTAAATTATTTTTTACAAACAAGATAAATTTATGGCAGCCAAACAAGTAAGGACAATATAATATACTTGTCAACAGAAAATTATTAATAAGTCTCTTAACATCTTTATGGTGTTTTATTGCATCATCCTACAAATTATGGGTTTAAGAATGTTAGGGCATAAGGCAGGGTTAAATCCCTGCTCACATCAGGAAATCCCAGGTACCAATAGATACATGAAGCCCCCCTCTGTCAGCTGGGGTACGGTTGCCACTGGTTAAGGTTAGGGTTACAGCTAGTATAAGCAAGCATAGGGGTTGTAGGATTTGTAGATGTTACGACTGCTAGTATGGTCCAACACGCAGAACTATGTAAAATCTACATCGAAAATAGAAAGGAAATAAAAAGGATAGAATGTAAACCGGTCCTTAAAATGGCCGGACTAATACGTTTGAGACAGAGAATGGTCAAGGGACAGCCGAGGTCAAGGAAGCCAGAAATACACAAATACTGTTTAACAAGCCAAGACAGGGGAACCAGAAATCAAGGGGCTACATAAGGGCAAAGGAGGGGAGGGGGCTACATAAGAGCACAGAAGGGAGATAGGACAAAGAGGGCATAGTAGTCTTCTTGTGCCAAAAGAATGGCACAAGAAGAGGGAAAAGAGGGCAGAGGAGGTGAGGGGGGCTACAGAAGAGCACAGGAGGGAAGGGGGCTATATAAGGGCAAAGGAGGAGATAGGGCCTAAAGGGAGCACAGGAGGGGAGGGCACAACATTGGGCACAGGAGGGAAGGAGAGCTACATAAGGGCACAGGAGGGCCTAGGACAACAGAAGAGCATAGGAAAGAGGGGGCTAAAGAGGGCACATGAGAGAAGGGAGCTACATAAGGGCGCATGATAGAAGGGGGCTAAAGAGTGCATAGTAGGGTAGGGGGGCTAAAGAGTGCACAGGAGGGGATAGCACAAAGAGAAACACAAATGTGCTGGGGGGAAAGACACAGAGGACATGGGGGGCACAGAGAGACACACATATGGGCTGGGGACACAAAGACACAGATGGACTGGGGGGCATATAGACACACAAGGGTCTGGGGCACAAAGAGACACACAGAAGGGCTGGTGGGACAAAGAGGAACCTAGAAGCACTGGGAGAGGGTGGCAAAAAGACACACAGCAGGGCTGGGGAAATGAAAAAAGAGACACACAACTGAGTTGGGAGAGAAACAGAAACACAGAGGGCTGGGGGAATTAAGAGGCCTGCCAGCAGCCATAACTGCCTGATCAGCCTGGATCTGCCCTGGCGAGACACATGGTCTGCAGCTCTGCACCCCACAAAGCAGGTGACTAAAAATCATGACCACAAAGGTATTTTAGTGTGGGGAGACTGCTCACTGGAAAAGCCTCCCCAAATACTGTCACCCTCCTCCTACTTGTCATCCCCTCTCAACTGTCATTCCACACAGTATCATCCCCCCTACAAACACACACACACACACACACTGGCACCCCGTCACCTGCCACACACACTGCCAGCCCCCCAGACACACATACACACTGTTATCCCCCCACACACACCAATACACTGTCACCCCCCTACTCACTGTCACCCACACACATACACTTTTACCACACACACACACACACACACTGTCACCCCCCTACACACACACTGTCACCACCTACACTCACACTGTCATCCCCTACAGTGGGGGTCTCACTCATTTTATTTAAAGAATACTGTAAATTACTGAAGAATCCTAGCATGCATATACATCTGTATTCTTGCAGGCTCTCCTTTAATTGTATATTTATACTTATAATACTCACTCATTCTTGATGCAGAAGTTGCTCTCAGGGTGCATACAGGCTTTACACTCCATGCACATTGGACTACAAAGTGGGATGACATGGTCTCCTGTAAAAATACATCAGATCCACCCATTAGCTTTAATACATATGCTCCACTGACTTCATGGAGCATACGTTCTGAAAAAAGTATTTTCTGCTTTACTTTCACTCTTAGAGACCAGTAACAAACAACAAAATATTTTAAGACAGTTTGTCATAATTTTTGTTTATTAAAATAAAAGCTTGCATGTGTTAAAGGCTTTTTGTATATTGTAGTTGTATAAAGTGCACATATATGTAAGTTCTTAATATCAGTTTTCTCCTGGCTTATCATTGACCATGGGGGCAGCCATCTTTAAATTTTGTTTGGTCAGAAGCACTGATTACCCAACCAAAGTCCAAGCAGAGATATAGTGAAAGTGGAAAAAGTCCTGATAGTGGAGCGCTGATTGTAAAAATAGATGAGAATAGAGTATAAAAATAGGAAACCTAACAACCTATGCAATAATACACAAAATAACTATTAAAACCCTTCTCTTCTAAATAATTACATAAAGCAAGTAACTTATATCACAGAAAATACAGAAAAACCTCAAATTCAATACAATAATGGGAGAAAATGAATAAAAGTCCAGTACTGGTGTCCCAAAGAAATGTGTTAAGCTGTCCACTCCATCACATAGATCCATATATATGTAAAAGATAGAAAAAAAGGGGGTATCAACATACCATGTACTTTTCATTTACCACACTGAAGATTGATAGTTAAAAATCCATTTTATTCTAACAATATTTAAAAATATAAAAAAATATAGAAAAAAACTTTCCACATGTATGTATATAGTATATAGATATAGTGCATGTTCACAAATCCAGATGTTAGGAGGATAATGTAATAACGTTTTACTGGGTTATTCACTAAATTCCAAATGACTGCATGTTAAATGGGGCAAAACTATTCACTGCTGTATGGGGCCATCCAGACTTTAAAATCCGGGCATTGTTCATAGTATTATGGGTCTAGATTTAAAAAAAAATCTGTTATTTGCCCAGTGGCTGTGCTAGCAGCCAGCGAGTAAATAGTTTTTAAAAAAAAACCTCGGCAGTGAGAGGGTTAGCCAGCTACAACATCAAAGACATCAAAAAAAATACAAAAATAAAAAGTGGTCTGTTTGTCTTTATCTTTCCTTATGCCTTCTCCTGCCATGTTGCACATGGGACATATCTACTAAACAGTGAGCGTTTATGGGTGTTTTGTGAAGAAAAATATTTAAGAATAAAGAAGATGTCTGATGGTAAGTATATATCGCTTTCCAAAAGATGTATTGCCATACATCACTATCATGATTGAGTGAGGGTGTAGGCAGGACCTTTTTTATTTGAGTGGGATGGCTAGGGGCTTGGGGACCCCCATCCGTCAGGATTAGGGTGGTGAACATTCGGCAAAATTGTGTAGGGGTGGACAATGTGATGTCCACCTTCTTCTAGATATTATTACTGGGATCGGGGGCTGGGGTGGACAGTAGTTCCTCCAATGGTTATTATAGAAGATTACATATAATGTTTAGAATGCTTTATTATCACATTATTTTTTATAAAGGATAAATAAAGAATTGAAAAAAGCAAAACATTGCATTGACTTAATAACTTATCTATTCACAAAAGTGCTGCTTAATCTACCATTGTGCACTAGCTACACATCCCATATTTTAAATAAATGCTATTCTAACATTTTTACAAACAAAAGTACTTGGTAGTGAAGTTGTTAAATGATTTTTCAAGGAGTATAAAAGTACAATCTCTTTAGTTCATTGTAATCTGATATTACCAGGCTTCACACATGTCACTCCTTCACCAACGCTCTCAACAATGCCAGCTCCTTCATGTCCCAAGATGACTGGAAATTTCATGCCAGCCATATGCGCTCCCAGGGCATGGTCATCGGTGTGACAAATGCCACTTGCACAAATCTGAAAATAAAATTTTAAAATAACAAGCAAAGTTAAGTCGTGTGGCATGCCTGCTCAAAAATGTTTGTCCGTCCGTATGTGTGTCTCTATCTATCTATCTATCTATCTATCTATCTATCTATCTATCTATCTATCTATCTATCCTTTGTCTGTGTCTGTTTTAGTCCATTTGCAAAGGAGACAATGTATTTCACTGATAAACACATAAATCAAAAATAAAAAAATAATATACTGTACCTTGATACGGATTTCATGAGCCTTTGGTGGAGCAACCTCAATTTCCTCAACTACAAGAGGTTTGCTAGCCTCCCAGGCAATAGCTGCTTTGCACTTGATTACCTAGAAGTAAATATACAATATAGTTATACAACTATTTCATCGTTAAATAATTTATATTTCTGAGGAATAAATAAATCATTTATTTAAAACATTTATTTTTATTAATTTAACATTGGAAAATATATGCAGCAGCAAAAAAAAAAACAAAAAAAAACATATAGGAGTGTAATTACCAAAATGCATTTTTTTGTAAAAAAAAAAAAAAAGATTGATAAATAAATTAATGAAATAAATAATAAAAATGTGCAACATCAGCTAATTTGTCCAATCACTTTTTCAACTCCTCCCTTTTCATCTGAATTTAGCAATTTAATTGTAAACAAACAAGAATCCACTGTTTAGAACATAAACCCCCAACATTTGATATTCTAAATTGTGACATAATTAAAATCGTACAAATTATATATATATATATATATAAAAAAAACTAAAAACTTTTGTGACAATTTTTTTATGCTCTGCCTAGACTACATTCAACAATAGTGGGTTGGTTCAGTAAAAGATTAATCTAAATATATACATATATACATTTTATTTCTCATCAAGGTTTTAATTTTATGTTGATTTTTTTTTATTTTTTGCCAACTGTCATTTTCTTCTGATAGTTATTTTGTCCAAAAGTGCAAAAATGCCCTGTTCTACTGATCTCCATCCACAGTATTGTGTCCTTGAGCAACATCATGTAAAAACCACATGCTTGCATCCGATATATAATAGCGTAAATGCCCTCTCCTCCTAGAGTCTCCTTAGTATAATGCCAGGATGCAGCACAGAAGACTTTTGTTTTTGCATGTGTAAAGAATGCTCTCTGTGTGTATGGCTCACTGTTTTATTAAAATACCCGTACTGCATATAAAATGTCACTGCAATGTTGTTTTACTGCCTGTATAGATTTCTTGCCACTTGACAAATATTGCCCTGTTCTCCCAGTATGCTGTAGTATTTCATTGAGGCTTATCCTTACATAACCTCAACGGCTGTGTGCGAGCTGGAGATATCCAAAACAAAACAAGCACACCCTTGGTGCCTCCCTCTTTTCCGAATGTTTGTTTTCATGGCTGAAAGCTATAGTAAGTTGGCAGGACATTGCACACTGCACACAAAACAGCCTTATTTTTGTATGCGTACAGAA
Source organism: Pelobates fuscus (assembly GCF_036172605.1). NCBI lineage: Eukaryota > Metazoa > Chordata > Amphibia > Anura > Pelobatidae > Pelobates > Pelobates fuscus. Next base: position 188,174,618 of record NC_086322.1, on the reverse strand, counting down.
TATTTTCCATTTCATCAAACTATTTGAGATATCAAAGCCTACACTGATTTTTAACTCAGTATGTTTTTCTCCTTGAGGCTTTGCAATAAACATGCATGATTTGTATTGATTAAAGGATTTAAACATATGACAAATGATAGGTAGACTAAGTTACATCCAGATATGTTGGGCAACTGCTTACCTTAGCAGCTCAGCCTAAGATCCGTGCCATTATTTTATTTCTTGTGACTTCACGCTCATACACTGTCTAGCCAATCAATAAAGAGCGTGCAAACATAACAAAAAGTGTTGTTTAAAATGTTTACCCCACTCAGATTAAGACTACTTAAACAAGAGGTTTTTTTTTTTTTGTATTATTCTGACTTTTTTATTTTGTGAGTAAGAATATGTCACTATTGATAACATAAAAAAAAAACAATCAGAGCACCAAAACCACTACAGAGAACACCTGTTGGAACACCTTCTTCAGCAGGTAATGAAGATGAGCCAGTGATAGGAACTGGGCTGCTAACCTGTTATATATTCTCATTTTTGTTTGTTCATTTTATTTATTTTTGTGTAGTAAAAGGTAGACTAGTACTTAGGATGGCTATGTTTAATGAAAGAAACTCTCAGTCTAAGAGAAATGTCTGCTAACATGTAAATGTGCACAACCATGTAACAAACAAAAGTCAACTGTGCCAGAATCAAGAATATTACCATATGAGAGACGAATCAGGAAACCAGAAAGCACTTCATTGTTATGAAATTAAATATGTAACAAGCAACTATGCAAGTTGATAGTCTTAGGAAGGTGAAAGTTTTATATATTAATGTTATCATTGGCATTTATATAACACCAACTCATTCTGCACTTTTTCAATATTATTAATGGGGATTTTAACAAAACATTAGACAAAATGCTACAAGTTTTGACAGGAACAATAGACTGATGAGGGCCCTCCTCAGATGGGCTTACAATCTAGAGGAGCTGGGGAATAAAAACACAACAGATAGGACAGCATGGGGAGTAAGAACCAAGCTAAAGTGTGAAAAAGTAGCAGAAATGGAAGGAACGAGTGAAGTGAATAATGCACCCACTAATTCAGTTCAGAAACTGACGGTTACCTTGTGAGGCCATAGACTATTCTAGAGAGGTGCTTTTTGGGGGACTTCTTAAAGGATTTGGAACAAGGGGAGAGTCTGTTGGGAAGACAGTCTGTTCCTACAAATGTTCAGTGCTTGTGTCTAGAGGATTATTTACTACAACATGAACTGTGGGGAACTGAAAGTGAATTAAAAGAGAATTTAAAATTTCGGGTCTCACTAGGCTAACCAAAAACAGAACTGACTTGAAGGATTTTTCTAAATGTATTATTTTGGTCTAAAATTTAAAATTCATTTTGAATTCACTTTGAATTACCAACAATAATTCATACTTAAATATAGTCACCAGAACAACCATGGGAAAGCATTGTGATTGGCTGAGATCATCAATTCCGTGCGGTGCTGTAAATAAGTTAAGTTTTAATATATTTAGAGAGGGAAGGGGAGACCAGGAGGCTAAATAGTTAGTTTAAAATTAGAGGTTGCTTAAAGTAAATAACTATGTAGTGTTCCTTTAACCCCTTAAAGACACATGACATGTGTGACACGTCATGATTCCCTTTTATTCCAGAAGTTTGGTCCTTAAGGGGTTAAGTAAATAACTCTGACAGGCAAATCACTGTGAGTTTCAAAAATTCAAACTGATAATAAAATAGATTTTTTTGAATTAGCTTTTTCGAATTTGGCCATTATGGCCTACATTTTGTAAATTCACTTTGAATTTCAGCCAATCCTCACATTAGTGCAGCAGTTCCCAAACCAGTCCTCATGGTCCACCAACAGTGCAGGATTTGTATATTTCACTTGTTTATTCCAGTGGAGATACCGATAAAACCTGGACCATTGGTGGGCCGCGAAAACTGGGTTTGGAACCACTGCTTTAGTGAATAACCCTCTTAGTGTGTTTATAATCACTTGAGAGCACCCATGACAACAACATTGCAATGACTATCTGCGTTGTTCACTTTCCTTTTATTCCTTACAGTAGTCTTGTTGATTTGATTTTCCATAAAAGCCAACTTTTTGAAGTCAGCTGTCAAGGAACCATACGGTCAATAAACATCACTAGATGCTCATGCTGGGTAATAATATCTTCTCAAAAGGAGGTAATATGAGTTAATAAATTATGATTTTATAAGTTTACATATGAGTTTAAATATTATTAGATTGTATTGTTAGCACAACACATTGACAGAAATGTTAAAGCAACACTCCAAGTAATATAACCACAAAAGACCATTGTAGTGGGTAAGGCGTTAGAAGTGTTATGGTACCCTGGTAGTGTTAGTAGTCAAACCTTTTAAGAAAAGTTCCAGTTCCCTCTTCCTCTGGAGCCAGATGCTTCTGCAAGGAGCTTCTGTTAGCTCTACTGGGGAGAGTTTAGTTCCTTGGCTGAGAGCAACTGCTGAGCACTCTCTGCCATTGAGTTCTTTCTTTTACAGCCAGTGTTAAGCAGAATAACTAGTGTACTCACTGCACCATAACCATTAGAGCAGGCTGTAGTGGTTATGGTGCTTGGTGTGTTATTTTAAAGGTTCACTCTAAGCACTGAAACAACTTTAGCTTAATCAAATAGTATTGAAGTCATGCATCTGCAGTGTTACTGCTTAATTCTCTACTATTTAGGTCTTAAAACCCTTTGTTCCTGGATCACTAGCCAGACCTCTTCTGATTGAGACACACAGCCTCCCTATAAGCTTTCTGAAAAAGAGTCTAAATCTTTTAGCTTCCTTTATTGCGCAGTGTGTTGAATTTAGAATTTCTTATATCTTGCTTAGTTAATTACCTGTTATAGCCTGCAAAATCCTCCTGTGTTTAATAAAGGTCAACAGAGCAGGATTGAGTTCAAAAGTAAACATAATATTCTGTAAGATCTGACTGAAAATTAAACCATTTTTTTCCTGGAGGCTGTGTGAGTCACATCCAGGGGAGGTTTGTCTAGGGCTGCATAAAAAAGTGAGTTGAGCAGTGCTGTGAAGCTGCAGGTGCATGATCTATGCACTAAAACTGCTTCATAAAGCAAACCTTATAACTTTGGCATCAGGGCAGTGGTGGGAGAAAAGGGTGCCAGTGACACAATCACCAGAAAGGGACCAGAAAACTCTTTAGAAAGGGTCCGCCCCAAGAATTGGCAGGTTAGTGCTGGCACACTGAGGGCCAAAATACAAAATACTACAATGCAAAAAAAAAAAGAGTAAAAAAACATAGGGCAATATTGCCACTTGTGAAATATAAAAAAATGTGTAGATTATACACTCACAAACCCAGGTTGATTGAAGGCATATCAAATAACATGGAGAATATCTTTGTATCCAGACATTAGCATATAGGAGAGAAAAATAAAGGATAATGGTGCAGAGTTTCTAAAACATCATAAATCTTTAATAAATATAGCACTTACAAGATTGAAGTGTAAAAAAGGCACATCATAAAAAGCAGTCTCTGAAACAGCAAACAGGAACACCTCCAACAATGATGTAACTAGATAGGGTCCTTCAGCAGCATCAAAACAGGCAAAATAACAGAAATAAGACAAAATAAAAGAAACTCTAACACTAAAAAGCAGGCCCTACGCGTTTCGTTCAGATGGCTGAACTTTTTCGGGGAAAAATAAGTTACAAACAGATCTCCAAAAAAATGCAGCTGATCGGTACGAAGAATCTAGGACATTTAAATACGATATACATTTCCCGCGGACCCCCGCCCACCAATCAGGATGGGACCCTAGCAGGTGTGATCTGAGGGCCAACCCTACAGGAAGCATGGTTTTAATGTTCTATGCAGGTTACATATGCGCTGAGCATAGAGCAAGCATGTATGAGCTTGGGCTATGCTTGTTGGTCCCAAAAGCGGGACCTCAGTCAGGATGGAGGGTTAAGGCATGAAATCTGAACGGTCCTGATGAAATTGGGATGTTTGGGAGCCCTTAGAGTCTGAAAGCATGGCTTATTTTTGTGCGTTTTAATTTTTTTTTTTTTTTTTTACTCCATGTCCATTGTGCAGGTAGTATGTTTACCAATTATATTTTTTCATGAAGTTTGAACTAACCTGTTTTACATATTTATTTAACAGCATCCATATATTCCCTAGATCAGCGCTGCCCAAAGTGTGGGAACCACTGGTGGATTGCCAGCTGATTTTGCGTTGTTCTCACTGACCCATGCATCCATGAGCCCCCTGTGCTATTTTTGAAGGCCCGGTGCTGCATTTGCCACGCCATAATGGGGCCTCCTGATGTATATAATTGCTGATCATGCTCCCGCTTGGGCGCCACTGCCTTTTAAGAGCATGACCAGGCCCCTGTAATATAGGCTGGCTTAGAGCAAGTGACAACTGATCACTTCTCTCCAGCTATAGAAAAAGAGTGTGGCAAAAGAGGGAGAAGGATGCAGCACTGTATGTCAGTGTGTGTGTGTGCATATGTGTGTCAATGCGTGTATATGTCAGGATGTGTGCATGTGTCGTAGTGTGTCAGGGTATCCATCTGTATACCTGACACACAGATGTACACACACATATACACTATCCATCTGTATATACTGGCATCCATCTGTACATACTGGTCCAATGTGGAGGACCAGTGGAGGGCAGAGGCTAACTGCGCTCTGCCCGGATGCCAGCACTTCTGCTGGAGTGACCTGCAGGTAGTCAGGACCTCGACCAAGGGAAAGGGGAGGCCTGATGCCAGCAGCTTCTGCTGGAGAGGGGCCAGGACCCGGCTGGGAATTGGCTGTGGAGGGGAGATATCGTTTACCTCCTCCTCCTGGTATCCCTGCAAGGTTAGTTGGGGATCTGTACTGGCCGTCTAGCATCCCTGTAGATCCAGTACAAAAAAAAGGTTGTTCCCTCTCCCTGTAAGGTATACGGCCGCTGGGGAGAGAGACGAGTTGTCTCCTCACCTTGTAGGAGGCACTGCCGCTGGGGAGAGAGACCGGCTGTCTCCTCTCCATGCAAGGTACACTGCTGCTGGGGAGTGAGACCGGTTGTCTCTACTCCCAGTAACTCCGGCTGTAGCTGGGGATCTGGGCCGGCTGCCCAGCATCCCTGTAGGGCCGGTAGAGAGACATCAGTCCCATCTCCACCTGCCATTTGGAGTTTCTCCATGGACCGGTCCCCTGGTAATTGGAAAGAGGGATCACCTATCTCCCCTTCCAGTAGCTCTGACTGCTGTTCGAGAGTGAGGCCGGCTGTCTCCACTCCCAGTAGAATACACTTCCGCTGGGGAGAGAGACCAGTTGCCTCCTCTCCCTGTAATGTACACTGCCACTGGGGCGAGAGACCAATTGTCTCCTCTCCCTGAAACTCACTCTGCCGCTGGGGAGGAATGATGACACCTTCTGCTCCCTGTGATGCACATTGCGGCTAGGGAGTGGGACTGACTGTCTCCACTCCCTGTATATTCAGCTGTAGCTGGGGATTTGGCCCAGCTGCCCAGTAGCCCTGTAGGGCTGGTGGAGAGACCTCGGTCCCATCTCCACCTTCCATCTGGGGTTTTTCCCAGGACCAGTCTATGATATCTGTCCAGCTGAATGACTCTAGGTCTGGATCTGCCACCCTGCTCTCCTGCGGTACTTTCAGGGTATATTACTCTGGTATATATATATGACTGGAGCTGAGCAGGTACTGGTACTCCTGCTCCAGATCCCATTCTCTGATGGCCAAATTAATCAGGTCTGGCCCTATGTCGGCAGCAATAGGGAGATCCAGCACGGCTTCTCTGTAGTCATGTATGTCCCAAAGTCGTGACTCTGCAGCATTCCCGAACTCTGGTTTGGCAAAGGCCTCCCATAACAGCCCTGGGCCATTGTAATTCTTGCCCTAGGGTCTGTCATACTTAGTCATCCCAGGAACACGCTGAACCACGTACCAACATAGCACCTGGTATGCGTTGTCAAGCCACAGTTCCCTCCGTGCCAGTAAATCAAGCTGCTTCACCCATTCCAACCTAGGCTGTTCTCCCAGCATAGGCATTGCCACTCGGGCCTGTAGTCGCTGCTCCTCGCTGGGGAGACGTGCACCTCGCCAACACTGTACACCCTCCAGGGTTTCGTCCCACAGCTCTTTTCTGGTGAACTTTCTGTAGTACCGTCCCATCCTGTAGGGTCAAGAGGTTCTGCAACCTCCAGTGAAACTCCTCCTCCACTTCGAGCGTTGTCCAGGGACTAGCTGGCTTTATATCGCTGTAGACAGGGATGCAGCACAGTGGCTGGCTCTATCCATCCATATCAATCCGTAACGATTCAGGTGTCTTCAGGATGCTGTTCCTCTCACTAGGAAGTCATCCCACCGCTGTCACCAATGTAACGGATCACCTGGCACCCCGACTGGGCACCTCCGCCAACAGATGCTTCCTAGCTGACGCTGAGGCCGTAAGCACCGCACCGGACACCACAAGCACCGCAGACTCCACAACTGCCGTAGCTTAGCTGGGATCTCGACGTCTTCCTCCCACCCTGGACCAACCTCTGATATCCAGGACCATGTAGGGAAGACCTCTCCTACTCCAGAGAGCGTAGCAGGAACAGCTCTTATAACAGCCAGTGATTAGAACCCAGGGGAGTATAAGGAGTATAGCAATACCCAGTGTGAATATAACAGTATAGCAGTTCCCTTCCAATCACGAGACCAAGCTATGTGTTGAGGCTTAAGCAGGACTCACTTTTAATGGTGCCACACTGGCCTTTTATGACAATCCCCAAGCAAGGTGTACGCCCACATGGTCCTTGTTGGGGACAGGGACACAAACTTACAAGCCAATGATAACACGTTTAAAATGTATGACACTCCCACGTACAATATAGGATGCACACTATAATAACTACAATAATCAAGTGAAATACACCTTTATTAGTAAGAGAAAATCACACTATCACAAAATAACAAAAATAGGCAAAGTAACAGAAATAGAGGCAAACAATAATACAATAGTACTATACCACTAAACTCTTACAAGCCCCAGGGCAGAAACACAAGTTATCCAAAAATCACCCAGATCAGATAAGGGATTCAGAAATGTTATGGAAGTCATATTTTTTACCAATAGCAGGCATGGTCCCATAGCTGAAAATAGTTCCATAGAATCCTGGCTAAGTGCCGCTGGAGAACTGGCCAGGAATCACGAGGCTTTCATGCCAAAAATAGTTCCAGGGCATTCGTGGCTAAGTACCGCTGAAGTCTATTCGCGGTTTTGGTCCACGCGAACAAGATGGCCACCACCACGTGGTCGAATGGCACTTCAAATGGCTTTGGGAGTTCGGGAGTTTGAAGTGCCGCTTTGAAAGTTCGAATAATTATTGTCCAAAGTCATAATAAGTACAAATAGGATTTTTTAACCATAATAAATTAAAGGGGCCATAGTCACAGGGTAAAACACTGACAAGTAGTCCCCTCCAAACCCCAGTGGTGTAGAGGCTTTCATCACACCATCTATGTGTGTGTATATATGTCAAGGTGTGTATCAGTGTGTGTGTGTATTTGTCAGTGTGTGCATATTTCAGGGTGTGCGTGTGTGTATCTGGGTGTCAGGGTGTATCTATGTGTGTGTTTGTCAGTGTGTATAAGAATTTATGTGTCAGTGTGTTTATATGTATGTATCTGTGTGTTAAAGTGTATATATATCTGTGTAAGTATGTATGCGGCAGTGTATGTGCATATATCCAAGCAATGAAACACCAACACAACATGCAAACACACTGCAATCTAACTCCAAAATTATATACAAACACACCCCTTCACTCATAAACCAATACTACGCCCAAATGTACATTTGCATTTAAAAGCCAACATTACATCCAAACACGTCCCTGCAATCAAACGCAAACATTGAATACAAACACAACCCAGTATTAAAATACAAACATTATATAAAAACACTCCTTTATTCAAACATCAACACTACAAATGAAAGCACACCTCCATTTCAAAACCAACACTACATACAAACACCCCACTGCATTCAAACGCAAATAACCCCCTACACACACACACATATATTTCACACTAAAGCTTACATTCAAAACGACTATATTCAAACGCACAAACGCTCACAAATGCAACCCTGCAAGTATGGGCAAATGGTAGATCCCCAGCTGGCATAGCATTGTTGGAGTTCTCCAACAGATGGGGACTATATTTTGAGCACTTTATGCCAGGTTTATGCCTCTAAACTGTCATGATATGCCAATGTTATGCATCTAAAAATGATCGTCATGGTGTGTCATTTTTGTGCATCTAAAATTGACATAATTTGCTAATTTTATGCATCTAAAACAGCCATGATATGTCAATTTTATGCATTTAAAACTGATTGCCATGGTGTGCCAATTCATGCATCTAAAATTGATGGCCATGATGTGCAAGTTTTATGCATCTAAAGCGGATTGCCATGATGTGTCAATTGTATTTATCTAAAACTCATTGCCACGGTGTGACTATTTTAGGCATTTAAACTGGATGCCTTGGTGTGCCAGTTTTATGTATCTAAAGCTGATTGCCACTATGTGCCCATTTTTATACATCTTAAAATGATTGCCATGGTGTGCCAATTGTATGCATCCTAAACTGATTGGCATGGTATGCCAAGTTTATTAATCTAAATCTGATTTCTATGATGTGCTATCCCCTCTTCCTTTTAAAATATGCATTACAAGCAAGTGGGTTGCAAAACATTACAGTTTTCAAAAGTGGGTCTTGGCACATAAACGATTGGGAAGCACTAGAATTCAGAGATAGGCAACCTTCGGCACTCCAGATGTTGTGGACTACATCCACCATAATGCTCTTACATCCATAATGCTGGCAAAGCATTATGGGAGGTGTAATCCAAAACATCTGGAGTGCCGAAGGTTGCCTATGCCTGCACTAGATGATGGCTTGTTCTTGGAACAAGATGCATTGATTTAATGCATCTCTACGAGCAGATGCTGATTGACGCAGTGCGGTGGTTTGCCGCACATGCTCATTATCCTCCCAAGCATCGGAATCGCTGAGATAGTTAATTTTCATGATCTCAGCCAAGAAGGCGGAATGGGGGCAGAGCCAGCCTCATCGGAACTGTGCGGCGGTGGAATAAAGGTGAGCTTAACACTTTTTTTAGATAGGCCAACCACCTAATGTGTTTTTAACACTATAGTATCAGGAAAATATTTGTATTCCTGACACTTTAGTGTTTCTTTAACCCCTTAAGGACCAAACTTCTGGAATAAAAGGGAATCATGACATGTCACACATGTCATGTGTCCTTAAGGGGTTAATGAAGTGTATTTTGTTCATAAGCCTTGTATTTTTTTTTTTATTATTATTAATATAATCCATTGCTGTTTCTAAGAAATAGCAATGTTTACACTTGTCCAAAACCATCCTCCATTGACTAGCAGACTGACTGGCACTAGAGGTGCTTGCTCCTTAATCCCTTAAGGACATTAAGGCATTCCATCCATCCTGAAAATAAAGCCACTTTAAAGCCACTAGGATGGCATGAATGTTCTGCAGTTTTGGTGTGAGCAGGGTTAAATCTGTGCTTTTACCAGGGAGACACCTGTGGTATCAATCAATACCTGTGGCTTGTCTCTGTTAGCTTGGGCCATATTTAGTGGCCCGGCATCAGCTCAATAAGCTGTGTTCAGCGCTTAAACTGAGGGATGCATACAACCTTTTAAAATACTGTGGCTGAACAGTCACTTTCGGGCCCACAGTAATTTTCTCGTAATCCAATTAGACTAAAAAGACTCGTATAGGGCCTCCATGCATCCCCCTCTGTTAAAGTGGAACAAACACATAGCTCAAATTCTAAGTTTTGTTGTGGTTCAGAAGTTAGACAATTGCCTCCATCCTTAAGGGTTTAGGATCTATAAAAAGGAACTGTTCTTATATTTAACTAAATCATGCTTAACATGATGATGGTAACTGCTCTTAGTGCCTCTTACAGAGAAGCATTGGTTTCAGTGCTACATATCATTTGATCAGTGGAATGCACAAATTATTCTCTATGAGAAGCATTGGTTTGGACAAAAGTCATGATTCCTGATAACTTCACCAACTACAGAGCCACTGCACCAACGAGGCTATCCTGGCACTGTAGAAGTACTACAAACATTTGTTGTAATGTGTTTTTTTTTTTTTTTTTTTTAATAGTGCCACAAAGCTAAATCTAAACATTAAGATGAACAATGTACCATTAAAAATATATATTTATGTTTAATGCTACAGTGTTCCTTTCAACAGAAAGCACTGCCTGTGTAACATATTTTTTTTACGAAGGAAGCACTGATAAGGACAGATATTAATGTTGTACTCTGCAAAGTAAAGAGATGTAGAAGACACAGTACATTGATGTACATGATTACTAATGCTATATAAAAATAACACTTTTCAATTTATAAATATAAAGATTTCAAGCATTTGAAAGACTTCTAACTTTTATTTGCAAGCTAACAAAGATTTAAAAATGGTGTATTATTATGAATTCTCCTGATACTCAGATTATTGAAAAATGTATGTTTTCTGCATTGCTTAAGGGCAATCTAGAAAAAGGGCATTAATCTCTTAACACACAGCATTTATCTATACTATATCTACCAATAGGCAATTGCGGAAAAGAAATCCGAACTTAATAAACAGTTAATGGTACACATTTTTGGAATTGTGAAAATGAAAACAATGAAAGAGTTCAAGAAGGATTTGATATACACACCGCTGTCTGAGTGCACAAAAATCCCAATAAATTGTGACGGGGTTGGATACACTTTTTGTCTTTTTTTCTCCTGTCAGAATTCATTCTTCTCTTTACTTTATTTTGTTTTATTTGTTGCCATGTAAATATTGTATTTGGTTACAAGGAACAGTAATATAGTGGGAAAATCTAAGTTTAAATGTTTCCAATCAATTTAAATTGTTCTTGTTATATGGGCTTAAATAACAACAGTTGGAAATGTATAAAAGTTTTTAAACAATTATTGCAGTAAACAATACCCCAATAAATAAAACTCACACAACCGTTATAAAATAGTAGAGGCCATTGATTTTGCAATATTATATAATATGGCATATTCAAATCTGGAGAGCAAAAACAAGTGTTAAATGTTTTCTCACCTTTCCAGCAGTTGGCATCTCTGTAGTTTTCACTCACAGATTATTCTGCAAAAGTCTAAAAAAAAAAAACTGACTTAAGATCTGCGCGTCAGCTCTTAACTGCTTTGCAGGATATGCAGGCACAGAATAAATATAGGACTCTTAATTTGATTAACTACACCCCTTACAGAGACAAAGCTTAAATGTAAAAAAAAATACATGTCCTCAATTGTCTCTCAACAAACACAACTACCCAATGAGTTTAGTGCCAACAAAAATGACAAAGCAATATTTTTTTATTTATTATTCTAAACAAATCATTTTTTTTAAATGAACAGGAGATTTAACTATTACATTCCCTTTTACGTACACTATTTTAACCTCTTAAGGACACACGGCATGTGTGACATGTCATGATTCCCTTTTATTCCAAAAGTTTGGTCCTTAAGGGGTTAATTAACTTTAAAATTTGCATGGGTAGTTTACGTTAGCATTTTTTTATTGTGATCGTGAACAAAACAAGGTTTAACCCTTAATCGGGTTCAGCATGTATATTAAACACGTATGTAACCCCTAACATGGATGTTATGCTTCAAAGACTTTAAAGAGTGGTGTGTATTCATTAATGTTATAGATAATTAACATAGACATTGCATGTTTTAACCCCAAAAATAACTGAACTGGAATTCACAACTTTTATTTATATTTTTTCGGCTTGACAATTTTGTCTTCATAATTATAGTTTGCTTGTCAATTATCAGTAGATTCCAGCTTGCTCAATAAACGACATCACTAATTCAGTACCCTAAGGCTATGCAGAACTTATTTTGTTAAACTAATTGCATGCATACTGCCTTAGGTACTAATTAGTCTTCAGTGTAGTATATGGTTGCAATCTATTTGATATTTACATTTTTAGTGTTAATAATGTCTTTGTAAGGCAAATCAGCAACGCTGTCTGATACTAAATACACGTTATACATCCTGTATAAAGTACACATCCTGTGAACATATGTCTGGTATTTCACTCATGTTTACTTTGTTTCAAGAAAATTGTATGAGATCATAGGGTTATATTTTGAATCAATTTGGAACTTTTGAAAAATGCGCATAATTATGTTCATGTTATGTGCAAAGTGTACTTTTTAGAGAAATAAATGGTTTCTTTGGGATTTTTTTCAGTAGGTTTGCAGGAAAAAGATTGCATGATGTCAAAACAGACCTCCAATTAGATAAAATAAGCAAAATGTGCTGTTTCATATACTTTTTTGTCAAAATGTTTCCTTATTATTTTTATTATATATGGAAGAAAATCTCTTTTGGTGTCAGTATTCATTTCAAAGTTCTCATATAGCAAAATTTCCACTTTTCCAAAGAAAAATAAATATTTATGCAATCCATAAAAGATTATATATCAAATAGTAAAATATGGGGAAACTCTGTGGATTTTAGCGAATTGAAATTCAGGTATACAAGTCAACTCTGGGCATAGTTAGAGATGGAAAACAAACTAGATATGCCATACCTTCACCCAAATAGATGGAGATGCCCTGAAATATTATTGCTTGATAATACATTTTGTACAGATTTTTTTTCTTTTGGCTGCCAATTTCTAAGCGTGATGAAGTTTACAATGGCATCATTTGACGGTGTTGGCTTTGGAAAATGATAAATTAACTTTGTTTCCCTAAGTTTAGGGGTTATTAAATATGTACCCTAGCTGTAGAAGAACAACAGCTCCAATTAAGCCCAGCCAGTCTCAAGGACCCAGCCACATTATCTAAGATCAATATCCCATTGATGCTGAATGGGAACTGGGGGAAGGAAAGCTGTAAAATACCCCCTTGAAGTATTGATTGCTTGACATTGCCTGCATGTTTCTTTACACATACACTACACACACCAAAATATGTCTCCCTGGATACAGTTAATTTATATATTACTCTAGATAATATAAAAATGCAATGACCCTTTCACTGAAAGCAGATGCCTTAATGGTGGCAGATTATATCCAATCCTGCATGGGAATGTAACTCGTACTAATCTCTGGCAGGCCAGGTGCTGCACTAGGATAAACCCTAGCCTTAACCCTAACCTTAACCCTCAAAAACCATAACGTCAAAGAAACATAATGGAGAGTCATGTATTAGTATAAAATTGCCATCTCGGGCTCTGCAGATATTCTTTTCAGTTTAATGGTGGTTTTTTTGGTATCTCTAAAGGTTTAGAGCCCAGCAATTATTTTTTTCATATTATACAGTTCACCCAATTGGAATCTCTCTAACCCATCTACTTTCCCATTAAATCTATGTTTATTTTGTATTCAACCTGGCTACTTTTCAAGAAGAGGGTGCCAGCTATTTTAGCTTGCTGAATAAAGCAAATATATGCCCACGGATTAATTGTTCAGTGTAGGAGTTACACCCATGATTGAAAATAAATACAGTTTGATGGCAAAACTCTTTAGAATAGCAAGTTTGAATTAGCTGGGAAGTGAATGTAAGTAGAATGTAAGTAAAGAGTAGCCTATTGTTAAAGGAGATTGTAGAATGCATAATAGAGTTTGTTCACTAAGTGGAAAAAATATCCAAAATGAATAGAGAAATTGGAAATTACAGCCATTTTGTGTACATTTACATAGACTTTTCTTATCAATTATCCCCAATTTCTGGTTTGGAAATCCAACTTCAGTTTTTGTTCCATTTGGTATTAAAAAGTGAGAGTAACTAGAATTATCTTCTGGGACATTTATATTCCCATAACTACTTATTTGGCAGACAAAAGAGGTTGTTTGTTAATGACCAGTCTTGATGACTATTTTTTGTCATTATGTTTTGGTATTTTGTTAAGCATTTGGGAAAATATTTAAGTGCAGTTTGTTTTCACTTGATGTTAATTTAATTTTTGCCTCCAGAGACATAATATTTCTATGATGGCTAAAATTGCCATATATTGTGCTAAAATACAATGGTTGGTGGGAGTAGTGTAACATATAAGGATATCACTGAAGCTTTTTCAATGGAGTGGGACTCTCATCCAGCGTACCCATATAGCTATCACTTAAGTTAGAGATAATAAGTTAATTTTTTTGTTGTAGAAGATAAACATTTAAGGATTTTTTCATCACATGTATCATTTCAAGTTATATATTAAACAAACTAAATTTTAACAGGATGTGAAATTACTGTGTGTGTGTATAGCTGTTTGTGGTGTACAGCTAGTTGTGAGTAATCAGGGCCGGATTGGGAATTAAAAGCAAATTCCATACCAGGTCAAAATGCTTCATGACAACATAGTGTGCTGATTTAGAGTTGGAAAAGATTATCTCTTCAACATGAAGGAAAACCCTCAAATGCACTAGAGGACTCTTCGAATAACAAATTACAGTGATATGTGCATTTCCCCTGATTATTTAGCAAGGGGTTTATTCACTAAGTGCTGACACTTTAAGTTTACAGTAAGGAATGTTGCCACACTGATTTGCAATAGGACCCACACATTGAGTAAATTTAAAAAATGAGAAATAACATGTGAGGGTAACATGGCAAGATTTTGATTAGAGCTATGTAAGTATAGAGAAGAGGTTGTGGGGAGTGATGTGAGTAAATTCCTTTCAAATGCACCACTATTTATATAACAGCATATTCATTTGTTTTTAAAACACTCTTTTGTCATAATTACATACACCTTAACCAGTGGCGTTTCTAGGATTCATATTTAGGGGGGGCACATGGTAGGCCAGGGACAAAAGTAGGGGGGCAGTTATAAAATCGGTATGTATGTGTGTGTGTGTGTCTGTGTACACTCCCTCAGTCCCTCTGCAAACTGCAGTCTCAGCCAGGTAGGTAATGTGTCTCACCTTAGATTTAGCTGCACTGTCCATTCAGCTCGTATCTACCCCATGGATAGAAGAATCAATGTCTTTTCTCCCCCCCCCCCCCCCCCTTCCATCCATGTAGTGGATGTAGTGAGTATTTTATGTAGTGTGTCCATTTAATTCATTGTGTGTGTGTGTGTATAGTGGATACAGTGTCTGTGTTTGTGTAGTGAATGCAGTGTGTGTAGTGTATCTAGTATTTGTGTGGTGGATACAGTGTGCCTAGTGGATGTAGTGGATGTAGTAGTGTCTGCGTAGTGCATGTAGTATTGGATAAGTACTGGGGGAGTGCTGTTTAAATTCATTGGGCAGGTTTTGGGAATGACCATGTGGGGGGCAGAGTGTGGGGATGGCAGTGTGAATGGGCAGGCTAACAGACAACATGCCCTTACTGATACACACTTACTAACAGACAGTCATTGTCTCACACACTATTCAACTAGCACACATGTTCACTGACAGACACACACTGACACGAACACACTCCCAGAGACACATGCACTCACTGACATACACACACTCACTGAAATGCACACAGTCACAAACACACAGCCAGACAGTTACACACACAGGCAGACAGCCCCACACACAGACAGAGATTCACACACAGAGAGGCAGATAGTCACCCACACAGTTGCAGTCACACACGCAGAGACAGATAGTCTCACACACACACAGTTGCAGTCAAACATAGAGGCAGAAAGTCACACACACAGAGTCAGACAGTTACACACACACAGAGGCAGTTACACACACACAGTTACCTCTCTCCATTATGACTAGGGAGGGAGAAGTGGAGGCAGTGCAGCTCCTGGAGTCTGGATGGTAGTGAAGCAGGGACTCCTTTTTGCTTCCCCCTACCTGTGCAGCAGTTACCCTCAACCAGCATTTCTTCTGTACAACTCGTATGGTAAGCTCCGCCCCACTGCAATGTGTTTTTTTGTAAAAAATGTTATTTTAAATAATCTCAGGTGGAGAATAATGAAATCCTCCACCTGAGTAGCCGGACCTGTATAGGCTCACCCCTAAGGCAAGCCCTTGAAACAGCTCCTGCACTTGGGGGGGCGGGGGCAAAAGGGGGGACATTGCATGATGTAGCACCCCAGCGACACCCCAGCTATGCAAAATGCATGTTATGTATTTTCTCAAATTTCCTCAAGTTAAGTTAACTTTTATTTCAGTTTCATCTCAGCTCAGTTTAATTCATAAGAAAGATATTTGACCCAGGCTGCCATCCAACTTTTCTAAATTGATTAAATAAGATGATTAAAGTTATAGCTATTTATAATTGCATACAAGTAAAACATTTGAGTAGATAACTCTGTAGGGATACTGCAAAGATTTTCAACAACAAATTACATTTGTTTCCTTCTGCTCATCCAAAATCTACATTCAGTCTTTTTTGCTTGCCCTTTTCCTTTCTAGTATCGGCCTCTTCAAGTCTCTATCTTTGTTCTTTCTTCTAAGTATTTTTCCCGTCTTTCACATCACATGCTGCAAATATCTGTGTTCCCCGTTTTTTTTTGGTCCTTTCCCCACTAATTCATGTTATATACAAAAATGCAATAGAAAAACCTGAATTCATGTTCTGTACAAAATCAAAGCCATAATCCATATCATGTACATTAATTTAAAAAAAAAAAAAAAACAGTTCATATATCCTGAATCCTGACCACATCAAAGGTCGATACTATGTAAATATTCTGAGGTACCTCCTACCACAGTCTATACTAATATAAAAAATTTTTGCTATGGGTTAACTTTCCTAGGCAGTTACGAAGCCTCTTAAAGAAGAAAAAAATAAAAAAGTTATAAATGGGAAAATGAGAAAAAATAAATGAAAAAAATAAGAAAAAAATTAAATATACTACAAATTTGCAGCCTTGGAAAAACGGTAAAAATTTACAATAATAAAGTCACTTTATAGTATAAATTGTGAGTAACCCTCTTGAGTTTTTGAGCATTCATTTAGAATACGGTATCACTAATTTGACTCCGTATATATATATTTTTAGGTTGTTTATAGGTGGGTAACCTCGATACCTGCACCCATTTACAGGTCTGAGTGCCAACATACATTTATATTTTGTGTCTGTGTATTGATTGTTTGTAGTGTTGGGTGTATGAGAGGCTGTGTGTATGTTGTATGTGTTACTGTGTTTGTGATGGGTGTGCATATGTGGAGGCTGTGTGTATTTTGTGAGGTTGATATTGTTGTGCTTGTGGGGGTCTGCACTTCATATCTGAGAGTCAAATACTATGCTTACATTGCATTTTTAAACATTTGAATTCTTGCTAAAAAGTCAATTTGGTGCCTGCACTACATATCATGTGTCAGGATGTGGACATGCAAGGACCACCGCAGCACATCTCTGCTGATGACGAAACACAGGTGCCAACTACTGTGGCTTTCTGCAGTGTGCAGACCGGCAATGAGGGCAGGGTTGAGGAGTGGGTGGAAGATGATGTGGAGGATGATGAGGTCCTAGACCCCACATGGAATGAAGGTCATGCGAGTGACGTGTGTAGTTTGGAGGAAGAGGCGGTGGTAGCTCAGAAACACCAGCACGGTATAAGAGGGAGCAGGGTGCAAAAGCGGAGCGGCCATCCCCTAGGCGGTACGCCTGCTACTGCCCACCGCACCCAGGGACCGAGCACACCAAAGCCAGCTCCAAGGAGTTCCCTGGCATGGTAGTTCTTCAGACAATGTGCTGACAACAAGACACGAGTGGTTTGCACTCTGTGCAATCAGAGCCTGAAGCGAGGCTTAAACGTGCTAAACCTGAGTAAAACCTGCATGACCAGGCATCTACATGCAAAGCACGAGCTGCAATGGAGTAAGCACCTCAAAAACCAAGAAAGGTCTCAGGATCCTCCTGCTTCCTCTTCTGCTGCTGTCTCGGCCTCTTCCTCCACCTCTGGAGTCACAGTGGTACCTGCCACCCCGCAAACAGAGGATGTGGCAGCAACGCCACCCCGTCCACCACCATCCCCAAGCATCTCCACACTGTCCCATGGAAGCGTTCAGCTGTCCATCTCCCAAACACTGGAGAGAAAGAGGAAGTACCCCCCTAGCCACCTGCGATCCCTGGCCCTGAATGCCAGCATTTCAAAATTTGTGGCCTTTGAAATGCTGTCATCCTGTCTGGTGGAGACGGACAGTTTTAAAAACCTGATGGCGGTGGCTGTCCCACAGTACGTGGTTCCCAGCCACCACTATTTTTCCAGGTGAGCCATCCTTTCCCTGCACAAGCAATTGGCGGACAAAATCAGGTGTGCACTGCGCAATGCCATCTGTGACAAGGTCCACATAACCACAGATATGTGGACCAGTAAGCGCGGGCAGGGACGCTATATCTCCCTAACTGCACCCTGGGCAAATGTAGTGGCGGCTGGGCCTGAGGCGGATAGCTGTTTAGGGCATGTCCTTCGGCCACCGAGGATTGCAGGGCATTTCTCTTTGCCTCCTATTGCCTACTCTGCTTACTCCGCTTCCTCCTCCTCTACCACCACCTCATCCAGGCAGCGTAACACATTCACCACCAACTTCAGCACAGCCAGGGGGAAAAAACAAAACTCATATGTTTGGGGGAAAAACCTGACACAACGCGCAGGAGCTGTGGACGGGCATGGCACAACAGACCGATGAGTGGTTGTTGCCACTGAGCCTCAAGCCCGGCCTGGTGGTGTGCGATAATGGGCGAAATCTCGTAGCAGCTCTGGGCCTAGCCGGTTTGACACACATCCCTTGCCTGGCGCATGTGCTGAATTTGGTGGTGCAGAAATTCCTGAAAAACTACCCAGATATATCAGAGCTGCTGCAGAAAGTGCGGGCCGTCTGTGCGCGCTTTCGGTGTTATCACCCTGCTGCTGCTCGCCTGTCTGCACTGCAGCATAACTTCGACCTTCTCGCTCACCGCCTCATATGCAACGTGCCCACAAGGTGGAACTCCACCTTGCACATGCTGGAGAGACTGCGCAGCACGCAATAGTGGAGTTTCAGCTGCAGCACGCACAGGTCAGTCGCTCTGCGGAACAGCACCACTTCACCACCAATGAGCAGGCCTTCATGCGAGACCTGTGTGCCATTTTGCACTGTTTCGAGTACTCCACCAACATGGCCAGTGCCGATGACGCCGTTCTCAGCCTTACTATCTCACTTACTATCTATCTCTACACATTGTCTCCTTGAAAAAACGCTTCAGGCGATGATGGAAGAGGATGTGGTACAGGAGGAAGAGGAGGAGGAAGAGGGGTCATTTCCACGGTTATCAGGCCAGTCATTCACAAGTGGCTTGGAGGGTGATTTCCTGCACCAGTATAGGCCAGGTACACAATTGTCCAGCCATTGCACAGTTCTGGAGGATGAGGAGGAGGATGATGAGGATGAGGATGAGGAACCTTGTTCACAGCAGGGTGGCACCCAACACAGCTCGTGGGCATCATCGGAGCGTGGCTGGGGGGATACGGAGGACACAGACACCTCCCACAGAGGACATCTTGTCCTTGCCTCTGGGCAGCCTGGCACACATGAGCGACTACATGCTGCAGTGCCAGCGCAACGGATGTCGAGTTGCCCACATTCTGATGTGCCATCCTTAATTCCCTCACTGGAGTGTGATCGGAAGATGCGCGACTACAAGCGCACGCTGGTAGAAGCGCTGCTGAGGGCATTCCCAACTGACACCGGGGGCTCAGTGGAAGCACAAGGCGAAGGCAGAGGAGGAGGAAGAAGTCGCCAACGCAGCTGGGGCACCGCCAGCACCTCAGAAGGCAGGGTTAGCATGGCCGAAATGTGAAAAAGCTTAGTCAGCACGCCACAAAAAAACAGCACCACCAGCTGATATGGAATGTCTTAGCAGTAGGCAGCATTTCAGCAACATGGTGGAACAGTACGTGTGCACACGCCTACACGTACTGATTGATGGGTCTGCCTCATTCAACTTCTGGGTCTCCAAATTGGGCACATGGCCTGAGCTTGCCCTTTATGCCTTGGAGGTGCTGGCCTGCCCTGCAGCCAGTGTATTGTCTGAACGTGTGTTTAGCACGGCAGGGGGTGTTATCACAGACAAGCACAGCCAACATGGACAAGCTCACGTTTATTAAAATGAACCAGGCATGGACCCCACCAGACTTGTCTGTACCTTGTGCAGAATAGACATTTATACTGGCCTCACCCAGTCATTGTTATACTCAAGTGCACTTATTCTTTGTTTTCTTTTTTTATATGTCCCAATATTTTGGGGGCTACCCCAATTAAAAAACAAGAAACAAAAAAACAAAAAACAAATAAAAAACTGTGTTGGCTACCTCCTCCACCGCCACTTCCACCTACACCGCCACGGTCACCGCCTCCTCTACCCCCTACTCCACATCCACCTCCTCCTCCTAGTTCAAGATTATTATTTAAAATTTGTATGTATTTTATGTTATTTTAAGTTATTTCCCTATCCACATTTGTTTGCAGGGCACTTGTCCTACTCTCACCCCCATTTTACTTCCTTTTGCAGCCCTCTAGCCCTTTCCAGGACATTTTTAGAGGCATTTTAGTGCCCAAAAGTTCCGGTCCCCATTGACTTCAATGGGGTTCGGGTTCGGGGTCAAGTTCGGGCCAAGTTCGAGCCCGAACTCGAACTTTTTGACGAAGTTCGTCCGAACTCGGTGAACCCGAACATCCAGGTGTCCACTCAACTCTAATAATCATGTTGTTTGTAGGTATTGTCAAGGCTAAAATCTCAAAGGAAGCAAATAAATATATATCTTTGCACTGCAAAACTTTTGAAAAAAAATGCTGGAAAAATTCAAGACCGGGATGGTTAAACATTTCTGTGAGGGATTTATGCTAAATGAGGCTTCAAAGACCATAAAGCACATTTCCTCTACCCTTCAAACAGGAAACCGTAACCCCGATTCTGAAAAAGCCCAACCTTGACCCTAATTCCCTGTCCAACTACCGCCCTATCTCACTACTGCCGTTTGTTTCCAAGATAATTGAGCGAGTTGTGTATGCAAGATTGACAGACTCCCTCGAATCCAGCTCTCTCCTTGACCTGTTTCAATCTGGATTCCACTCCTGTCACTCTGTTGAAACAGCTGTGACCAAAGTATACAATGATCTTATCACTGCTAAATCCCATGGCCACTACTCTATCCTAATTCTCCTTGACCTTTCTGCTGCTTTTGACACTGTTGATCATCAACAGCTTCTTCTTATACTCCGTAATCTTGGTCTGCAAGATACCACTTTTTCCTGGTGCTCTTTCTACCTCTCCCAGCCCTCATTCAGTGTTTCTTTCTCTGACTCTGCCTATTCTCTCCAATGCCTCTCTGTTGGTGTTCCCCAAGGGTCAGTCCTTGGTCCCCTATTGTTCTCAATCTACACTGCCTCCCTTGGTAAACTCATCAGCTCCTTTGGCTTCCAGTATCATTTCTATGGGGATGACATGCAAATCTATCTGCCCTCCCCTGATTTCTCACCACCCCACTTGACTCGTGTTTCTGACTGCCACTCTGCTATTTCCAACTGGATGGCCGCTCATTTCCTTAAACTGAACCTGTCTTAAACAGAACTTCTGGTCTTCCCTCCATCAAGTGTTGCTACTCCCTTGTCTGTGTCCCTCCAAGTTAATGGCGCTACCATCCACTCTACCTCTAAGGCTTGCTCCCTAGGTGTTCTCTTTGACTTCGACCTCTCCTTCACCCCTCATGTCCAATCAATTGCCAAATCCTTCCGCTTCCATCTCAAAAACATTGCGGGCATCCAACCCTGTTTAATGCCTGATACGGCAAAGGTGCTTGTCCATGCTGCTGCCCTCTCTCGCCTTGACTCCTGTAATCCACTTCTCAGTTGTCTTACATGTTCCCAACTTGCCCCATTACAGTCTATAATGAATGCAGCAACTAGGCTCATCTTCCTGTCCACCCACACCTCCCACGCCTCGCCCTTTGTCAGATCCGCCATTGGCTTCCCATAAGATATCGAACTCAATTTAAGATCCAGACACTTGCTTACAAATCTCTACACAATGCTGCTCCCACCTAATTATTGTCACGTCCCCTGTGCCTCCATACAGCGTACAGTACACATCAGCCCCAATATATAGTAAAAACCAAAGAAAAGAAAAAGTTACCTGCACTCTCTCCTTAATCCCTATGTATATTTATACAAACGGAGGTCATTTAGTTGCTCCAATGGCCATTTGTTTTTTGTTTTTCTTTGGTTTTTACTTGGGGCTGATGTGTACTGTAGTCATTGCTGCCGGCCCAGAAGTGATGGGAGTGACCGCAGGACTTCTCTTTTTGTATTTGTATTTACTTTGTATCACACAGCCTTGTTACAATGCTGCCACCCATCCCATGTGTTCCCTATTAAGGGATAATAAGTATATTAAGTATATAAAAAATACCCCTCTCTGTCTCATTAGAAATATCTTTGTCAGAAGCTCAAGGAAGCAGGCTGAAGGGTCAGTGTTAGGACCCGCTTAGGCGGGTCTGCATTGACGTTGGCAGGTGGGCATTCCCTCCAATGGCCATTGGAGCAACTAAATGACCTCCATTTGCCTAAATATACATAGGGATTGAGGAGAGAGCGCAGGTAACTTTTTCGTTTCTTTGGTTTGTACTATATATTGGGGCTGATGTGTACTGTAGTCATTGCTGCCGGCCCAGAAGTGATGGGAGTGAGCGCAGGACTTCTCTTTTTGTATTTGTATTTACTTTGTATCACACAGCCTTGTTACAATGCTGCCGCCCATCCCATGTGTTCCCTATTAAGGATTAATAAGTATATAGGGGTGTATATAAAAAAATAGTGTCTGTCAGGGTTTCTTTGCTGTTTTAAACAGCAACCCTTTCTGTTTCAGTGACTGAGCTTTCAGCTGTAATTACTATCAGCTCCTTCAGCATGTTGCCACGGTTACTCACCTGAGAGTAGTAATCAACCCTGCTGCTAATCAGTTCAGCCTATTTAAGCAGCAAATCCCAGAACCTCCTTGCCCTTGTGTGGTTTCCTGTTCCCCAGAAGTCTCCTTGTTCCTGTTTGTTCCTGGTTCCTGACTCCGCTGCTCTCCGTGCTCCTGATCCTGGCTTGTCTGACTACCCGCTCTAGTGACTGTCCCCTGCTTGATTCCTGGACTTTGCTTTTGGTTATTTATTTGTTATTTATTAATAAAGGTGTTTTTGCATCTAGTTCTGTCTCTGTCTGGTTCCTGGTCCCTGACATTACGCAAGGGCCATGAATACAGATGGTACAGGCAATACACCTATACCTAATCTATTTACCAGGTGGGAGCAGCAGAACCACCATTTGGACCAGTATGCCCATCTGGATCCAGCACCTGGGCCAGCCTGCGATTGCGGCCGCCTCTGCCTCACTTCCTGTTCTAGCACCGGTTGTAGCGCCAAACCTGTTACGGCTAGAGGAATGACTGGGTCTGTCCTGCTCCCTCAGTATTTTGGGGGCAACCCAGCTCAGTGCAAAGAATTTATAAATCAGGTCATGCCTCAGGCATTTCCTACAGAGAGCAACAAAGTCCACTTCATGATTTCTTTGCTGTCTGAAAAAGCCCTAGCTTGGGCAAAACCTCTCTGGGAGGCAGAGAGGCCTATCATTTACAATTACCCTGAATTTGTTGCGTTCTTTAAAAGGGTTTTTGATATTCCAGCTCGCTCCACCCCTACTGCTGAACTACTCATGTCTAATGCTCAGGGCACAAAAACTATTGTCGAGTATGCCAGTGAATTCCGTACCATGGCAGCAGAGGGTGGCTGGAACAACGAGACTCTCGTGGCTGCCTTTGCACAGGGGCTCTCCGATGTGATTAAAAATGAGATTGCAGCCAGAGAATTACCTAAAGATCTCGAGGAACTGATATCATTTGTCACCCTCATTGACATCAGACTCCGAGAGAGATCCTCATCCAGGGAGCGCCTGCGGAGGCCTCCTTTATATTTGGCACCGAGCTTTTCTTGCCCACCCAAGAAACCCACCTCCTATGCCTCCTGGTCCTGAGTCCTCTGTCAGTGTGGAGCCAAGGCGGTTAGGCTTCTCACGCCTCTCGGTCGAGGAGAGAGCCTTTAGGAGGAGGGAGGGCCTGTGCCTATACTGCGGACACCACGGTCAGATGTTAAAGTTTTGCCCGATTCGTCCGGCAAAGGGCCCGCACCCAAGATACTGTCAGGGGCAGATCTTGGGTGGTCTTTCTGCAGACCCAGAGATATATGAGGACAAACCCTTGGTGCCTATTATCCTCTCCTGGCCTGATTCATCCATTAAAACCCGGGCATTGCTTGATTCTGGGGCTGCAGGCTTGTTTATAGATTGTGCATTTGCATCAAAGCACTCTATACCCTTACAGCCTCGCAACTCTCCACTA
Source organism: Pelobates fuscus (assembly GCF_036172605.1). Classification (NCBI taxonomy): domain Eukaryota; kingdom Metazoa; phylum Chordata; class Amphibia; order Anura; family Pelobatidae; genus Pelobates; species Pelobates fuscus. The sequence continues at coordinate 188,150,213 of NC_086322.1, read as the reverse complement.
GCTTTCGAGGCCATCGATGGCAGACCAATACAGCCAACCCATGTGACTCAGGAAACCGTGCCCATATCTCTGGCTGTAGGGGCTCAACATCATGAGACGATCCAATTCCAGGTCATTTCGTCTCCAGATTACCAGGTTGTTTTGGGATACCCTTGGTTACAGAAGCATAACCCCACAATTGATTGGCGCAAAGCTGAGATATTATCTTGCACCCAGCAATGCACATTTTCCTGTCTCCAGAAACCGGTCAAAGTTTTGGGCACATGTTCTGCCTCTTCCTTACCCGCTGAGTACCAAGAATTCCAAGATGTATTTGACAAAGGTCAAGCCAGCGTTCTGCCGCCACACCGTCCGTTTGACTGTGGTATCGAACTCCAACCTGGTGCCATTCCTCCCCGTGGCCGGATTTACCCGCTGTCTGTAGCAGAGAATCGAGCCATGGAGGAGTATGTTACTGATGCATTGTCTAAGGGATTCATTCGGAAGTCATCTTCTCCTGCTGGGGCTGGCTTTTTCTTTGTGAAAATGAAAAAGGGCGAGTTGAGACCCTGTATCGACTATAGGGGTCTCAATTGCATTACTATTAAGAATGCCTACCCCATTCCGTTGATCACTGAGCTATTTGACTGCCTCAGGGGAGCAACGGTCTTCACTAAACTTGATCTGAGAGGGGCATATAATCTCGTCCGGATAAAAGAGGACCACGAATGGAAAACCGTATTTAACACCAGGAGCGGGCATTACGAATACCTAGTAATGCCCTTTGGTCTTTGCAATGCTCCGGCAGTTTTCCAGGAATTTATAAATGACGTCCTGCAAGAAATGCTGCAGCAATGTGTGGTGGTTTATCTTGACGATATTCTTATCCATGCTGCAGATGTTTCTCGTGTTCTACAGAGACTTGGAGAAAATAATCTGTTCTGTAAATTGGAGAAATGTGAATTTAACTGCAAACAGGTCACATTCTTGGGCTATGTTATCTTAGATGCTGGATTCTCTATGGATCCAGAGAAACTTTCGGCTGTACTAAAATGGCCTCGACCTACGGGTCTTCACTCTATACAACATTTTCTGGGCTTCGCCAATTATTATCGGAAGTTCATACGCAACTTTTCTTCCTTGGTTAAACCTCTCATGGATATGACCAGGAGAGATGCTGATCCACAGCATTGGTCACAGGAAGCCATTACTGCCTTTGAGTCTCTCAAAGTCGCCTTTACTGCTGCTCCTATACTGGCACACCCTAACCCTGCCTTACCATTCATTCTGGAAGTCGATGCATCTGAGACAGGAGTAGGCGCCCTCCTGTCTCAACGTCCTAACCCAGAGAGCTCCAGGCATCCGTGCGGGTATTTCTCGAAGAAATTGAACCCGGCGGAATGCAATTACCAGATTGGTGATAGAGAACTTCTAGCCATAATTTTAGCTCTCAAAGAATGGCACCTTCTTGAGGGTACGTCAGTGCCAATCCTCATCCTCACAGACCACAAGAATCTTACATATCTTTCCTTTCTTTATTTGTTATTGCATCTAGTTCTGTCTCTGTCTGGTTCCTGGTCCCTGGCAGTGTCCTCACTTAATGCAAGGTAAGCCACCTACTTAAGATGGCATTTAGCATGTTGCTAAATTCCCTTCAGCCCAGTGGACGCTTCACAAAATGTCATAGTTAACAGAGAAAAAAGCCTTATCAATTTGAAACTCATATCCACCATTAAATGGTGTCAGTCCATGAAACTCCTTGCCACTTTTCTGAAAGAGTCAGGTGCTCAGTTCCAATGGAGGTCCTCACGTTCAGGGACTTATTTCAGGGACTTATGGTCAGGGACTTATTTCAGGCCCAAGCCCATCTTCAATCATTGGATTGAGTCCCTACACCTCCAGACATGCACAGAGAAATCCAGGTAGTTCTGAAGACCTGGTTACAAGTATTATCATCTCGAGGTCTTTAGTATGTTTTTTATTATTCGTTTTCCTTGGTTTATGTAATCCTTTTTGACTTTCATCATGTTAGCTGGTATTTCACCTATAACAATATCTTGAACAGTGTGTTTCTCCACTTATTACCCTAGCAGTTCTACTGTTCTCTCTGCTTCGCCCTATCCTGAGAAATATTTACATACGAACAGCTAAATTTTTACTGTACCTTTATTATTCACTTCATCAACTGGATGAATTATTTTCAACACTGCGTCCTAGTTGTTATTCTTGATATACCACTGTGAATTCTGTATTAGAGGATGGAAGTTAGTCTTTCTTGTTCAATAGTGATGTCGCAAACATAACATTTTCAGTTTGCGAACGCGAATTTCAGCAAATGTTCGCGAACGGGCGAACCCGGCGAACCGCCATAGACTTCAATAGGCAGGCAAATTTTAAAGCCCACAGGGACTCTTTCTGGCCACAATACTGATGGAAAAGTTGTTTCAAGGGGACTAACACCTGGACTGTGGCATGCTGGAGGGGGATCCATGGCAAAACTCCTGTGGAAAATTACATAGTTGATGCAGAGTCTGGTTTTAATCCATAAAGGGCATAAATCACCTAACATAACCTTCAAAATGTGGCACAAACTCAGAAAAAAACTAGACCTCTCTCCTGTCCCATCTCCGCTATACCCCATTACACACAATCCCTATTTCCAACAAGGGGACTCGGGCAAATCATTCGAACTTTACCACAATAATGAGTCACTTCAGCTACGTGATGTCGTTCAGAACGGTAAAGTCAAGACTCTGCTCCAAATTCTGCCAACTGACAATCCGACAGTAATTCAACATCTACATCACCACCAACTGAAACACTTCATCAAGACTCACAACCTTTTACCTTTGGGGGACAGGCCACTGACAAAATTTGAACAACTTTGTTCCTCCCACCCGCTTTCTAGTAAAGTTCTATCCACAATGTATATACTAATTAGAGATTCACAAGAAACTAACCTTCCAGGGTATACATTTAAGTGGTCAGATGAACTTAACGTAAACTTCACGCGTCCACAATGGCACTCCATACTCAAAGCAGCACATATCTCCACTATCTCTTTATTAGCACAAGAGAGCAATTATAAAAGATTAGCACGTTGGCACTATACACCAGCGAAAATCCGCACGATACACACCACCTCCTCAGACCAGTGCTGGAGATGCTACCAAACAGGAGCAAATCATGCACATATCTGGTGGCAATGCTCGCAAATAGCAAAATTTTGGAACAGAATACATACTATTATTCAAAGCATTTTCCAGACCAAATTCACACTAGCCCCAGACCAGTACATCTTTCTCATGCCCCCTCAAGGCTTTTCAAAAATGCAAACGGCCCTTTTTCGCCATTTAGTCATGGCCGCCACACAACTAAATCCCAAACATTGGAAAAAGCCAAATTCCCCCTCGCTCAGGGAGTGGATTCAGAGGGTGGAGGACACAAAACAATTAGAAGGTATAACACATGCTAAAGTAGGGAATTATGCGAAGTATACCAAGATTTGGGCTCCGTGGATCACATTCACAAGATTGGGATCACACTAGACAATCAACTATACCAATCTCACGACAACAATGTGATTCTCGGGGGAAGAGCGGTCCCGGTGGTGGCCGCGGGCAACTGAAAGCGCAGTGTGAAACAAACAATGACAATGACGAATCTAAACGATTGTTATTAGCAACAGTCATGATATAACGACTGAAACTATGTTGTAGGACAAGAAAAGAAATGCATCCTCCCCACGACCACACCAGCACTGATAGGCATTGTACTAAACTGTATAACCTATCCAATGTTTTACCAATTAAGCTATATACTAATCATTACCAAGTTTTGATACTTAATCTGTATCATTGTTTAACCTAATTTGACCAAACCTTTGTTTCGAGAAATCGCTAAACAACACATTGTACAGAAATGTTCAACTCTGAAATCTTAATTCAAAGTATCTCTGTAAGTACTGTTTGTATTTTCTATTTTCACAACTGTTATTTGTGATTATCCTGAAAAATAATAAAAAACTTAAATTAAAAAAAAAAAAAATCACCTAACATTCCTAAATTGTTTGGAATAACGTGCTTTAAAACATCAGGTATGATGTTGTATCGATCAGGTAGTATAAGGGTTACACCCGCTTCACAGTGACAGACCAAACTCCCCGTTTAACGCACCGCAAACAGTCCATTTGCACAACCGCAAACTCCCCATTTGCACAAGGTTGGATACCAAGCTAGCCATGTCCCGTTCCTTGTCCTCACTGATGTCATTGAGGGTCTCTTCCTCCACCCAGCCACGTACAACACCAAGGGTCCCCGAAAGGTGACAACAAGCCCCCTGTATTTTTTTGTTAAATGTACACTACTGTTACACCAGATATGAGTTGCATTGGTGTGACACTGTGCCCTGGCAGGCCCTGAACGTACACGTGTGAAGGAAACTGACTGCTATTGTATTACAGTCAAAAAAGTTTTTTTTTTTTAAATGCAAGCTATTGTGACACCAGATATGAGTGGTGGCACTGGGACCACCTTAAAAATATTGGATATCGCTAAAAATCATGATCACTATATACTTTCTCTACAAACCTCTAAAACGAACCAAACTACTCATCCGCTATACCACTTTATCCCACCTAGAACTAGTGCCCAGTTAAAATACTTGACTCTTACTTACCCACACTCAGATATGCCACACACATTTCACCACTACTCTCACTGAATCCCTCTGACTATGGCTAAATTCATCTTCTACATCAGAACAATACTCCTAAGATTGGGTTGTATCCATGTCTCGGGTCTTTCATTTAGAATAGGGGCAGCTTCGGTCTCCTTCAACACTGACACTCCAGTGCATATTATTAAAAGATTGGGCAGATATATTCCTCATCCCGAGAAAGAAATGAGGAAAGCTTTTAAAAGTTTCGCTTTGTAAATTTGATGCAATAAGTGTGCTTTTCTTTAATACCTTTTCACCCTCTTTGCATGATCCCGATTTACATATATTACTAATATGTTTCTGAACATATATATTATATTATTCACTCACTCACTCACTCACTCTGGGCCGACCTAAGACATCATGCTTCCTAGGTCCAACCAGGGCCTCTTAACCAGCCCCTCTCCCCTCCCCGACCATTAGTGGTCCCTTCCCTGTCCCTTAGTGTTCTTCTCCCCTCCCCACTCTTTTCCCTGTCTCTTGGTGTTTCTCTCCCATTCCCTCCCTGTCCCTTGGTGCACCCCACACCCCTTTAGTGGTCACACTCCCCTTCCTGGTGTGCCTCCTACCTCTATTGTTGCCGAGCGGAGCAGATCCCCTAAAGGAGCTTCAGTTTTCTGTACCTGGCCGGACTGGCAGGGAGTGCTCTGCTACATTCTGTACACACTGACAGTCACACACTCAATGACAAACACACAGATTTCACTGACAGACACAGACTCATTGATCTGACACACACTCATTCATTGACACTGACAGACCCACACTGATTGACACTCATTGACAGACACACTGATAGTCACACACAGACTCAATGACAAACATACTCTCACTGATTTGACAGACACACACTCATCATACACTGACAGACACACTCATACACTCACATGCACACACACTCATACAATCACTCACAGACACACACAGATGCACTCACTCACACACACACACTCTGTCACTCACAGACAGACGCTGTCACTCACAGACAGACGCTGTCACTCACAGACACACATGCTGTCACTCACAGACACACACGCTGTCACTCACAGACGCACACACTGTCACTCACAGACGCACACACTGTCACTCACAGACACAGACACTCAGACACACGACATACATTCACTAATTATTTTAATAAATAAAAATTTTCAACCCAGCCTCCCTACCTGGAGAGCTGGTGTGGATGATGGATCATTCCCTGTGCTCCAGTGGGGCTGCTGGGTGGCGTGCGGCAATGCTGTGATCAGGCACAGCGAGGGAGCTCTAATCTCACCGCTCTGCTCACTCGCGGGCTGTCTGCTGATACCGCGGGAGCCGGAATATGACGTCATATTCCGTCTCCCGCGGCATCAGCAGACAGCGCGCGAGGGAGCAGAGTGGTGAGATTAGAGCTCCCTCGCCACGCCTTATCACATCACAGCACTGCCGTGCCGGGGTCCAGATGGTGGCCGGCAGGAGGGAGAGCTTCCCTCCTGCCGGCCACTGAAATTTTGAGCCCCCAGAGCCCGTGCGCCCTAAGGCAGCCGCCTGTGCCGCCTTATGGATGCGCCGGCCCTGGGTCCAACGATAAATGACTATGGGGGGTAATGTATAATAAGCACAGGTTACTGGCTATTGGGGGATAATGTATAATAAACACAGGTTACTGGCTATGGGGGAGATAATGTATAATAAACACAGGTTACTGGTTGTGGGGGGATAATGTATAATAAACAGGTTACTGGCTATGGGAGGGATAATGTATAATAAACACAGGTTACTGGCTATGGGAGGGATAATGTATAATAAACACAGGTTACTGGCTATGGGAGGATAATGTATAATAAACACAGGTTACTGGCTATGGGAGGATAATGTATAATAAACACAGGTTACTGGCTATGGAGGGATAATGTAAAATAAACACAGGTTACTGGCTATGGGGGATAATGTATAATAAACACAGGTTAATGCTATGGGGAGGATAATGTATAATAAACACAGGTTACTGGTTGTGGGGGGATAATGTATAATAAACACAGGTTACTGGTTGTGGGGGGGATAATGTATAATAAACACAGGTTACTGGCTATGGGGAGATAATGTATACTAAACACAGGTTACTGGCTATGGGAGGATAATGTATAATAAACACAGGTTACTGGCTATGGGAGGATAATGTATAATAAACACAAACACACACAAAAAAATACAAAAATAAAAAATGAATGCAGCTTCAGAATGAATCTAAATTGTATGCTGTCTAGGAGGTGGGAGGGTCTGGGATGGAGGGTCTGCTGCTGATTGGCTGGAATGTGTCTGCTGACTGTGAACTACAGGGTCAAAGTTTACTCAATGATGACGAATAGGGGGCAGACCGAACATCGCATATGTTCGCTGTTACGGACCGTTTCAGCATAAAAGGGGAAAAATCCGTTTAGGCAATAATCCCCTTTTCACAAACAAGGCACAGCTACTGTAAAAGCACCAAAACTCACGAATTCGGATATAAATGAATGCACCAAACTCCCGAACTGCATACAAGGGAATAAGGTAGCACTCCAGCTGGAACCTCACGAATAGCTGCTAGCAGACGAACAGGAAAAGCAGACATCAGCTTACACTCCTAGCAGTCAATCTCCAGCAGCATACAGTGAATCCCCCCCAAGAACGAGACAAGGCTCCGTGTTGAAGGTCAAGCAGTGGTCTGTTTATTCAGGGCTACCTGCCCCTGTATTTATGCAGGTCTCCCACCTGGTGGACACTCCCCTAGGGGACCAGATGGAAGACTGAAACAGCAGACAGACATGTATCATTTTCGTACACACAGCCACAATATTTTCCCACCATGCATCTTGGTTTCCTCCTCCCTGCCCTGGAGATAATTAATAAAGTAATTCAATTATCTCCTAAGACAAAGGCCAGACTCCATTATGCACATGGTGACACAGAAACAGACTATCACTTTAAAATACATACAGACACATTTTATACACAAAACACAGACATGTAACATATCCCCAGATAGCTCAGGTCTGGGTGCACATTATTAGGTGAATGGCACCCAGATCACCCGAATACATTTTAATTGCCATGGAGCCAAAGTCTTTAATTATACGAACAGGCTCCATGGCATTGCTATCTGGGTTAAAGCATTCACATAAAACATAAAATACCGAATTTCCCTGCATTCACCAAATCCATACGAATGAGAACCAGGGGCTGGAGGTTCAGCGGTGCCTGCACGGAAAAGTGTCCAATTTTGATGCATGAAAGCCGGGCAGAAAAGTGCTGGATGCCCGGGGAGCTCCAGAACACCGCCACCTAGCAGCCGCTAAGTGTAACAGCGGCCACACAGTTAATAGGCAATTAAGCTGCGGTTAACCGCAGCTTCAGGGAGGTAAATTGGCAACACACTCCAGCTTCTGGGTGGCCAATTAACAGCGCCGGCCGGCTTCGCACGGCTCTGGGGAGGTTGGTGAACGGCTGTTTGTTCGGTAGATGAAATCTACCAAACTGCTGTGCAGAAAGGGAGAAATAAATCCTTCTGCACAGTAAAATTAACCCTTTAGCTGCCGGTCCATAATCCAAAGGCAGCAGGCGGGCAACCAGGCTCCTCCAATACAACGTGGCGAGATTGGTTTCGTCACATCTCTCCCCCTTTCCAAAAAGACTAACAGGGTACCTGACCTCCTGCCGGTCAGTGCCCTTGTTAGTCCAGCAACCCACCCACAAAGCAAAAAAAACAGTACAGCCCACCCACAATAAATAGTTACTACACCTGGGTAGAGGAGAAGTTTGCCCATGTCCAGGTGCCTCACCAAGGCTGTGTAGGGGACTGGTAGGCTGCCTTGGTGGGTTGCTGAGTGGGCAGAGACCAGCGGTACTCTGTCCTGGTGCCAGCACTACCACCGGAGTAGTCTGGTTGGAGCCTGGTTGCTGGAGACGGACTGTCTCCCCCTTAGTTGCATAGCTCTGCTGCTGAGTGGGGAGACCGGTTGTCTCCCCCTTGGATACACAGCTCTGTCGTGGGGGGTAGGACCGACCATCCCTACCCCCTGTGTGGTAAGTGCAGAGACCACGGTCCCATCTGCACTGGTGGGGGGTTTACAGTCTCCCCCTGGTACATTAAGCTGCCGCTGGGGAGAGGGGGTAACAAGCTCCTCTCCCATACATACTTTTAGTTTTTGCTTAGGGAGACCGACTGTCTCTCCTCCCAATACAGAGTCCTGCTGTTGGGGAAAGGAGACAGGGCTCTCTATTCCCTGCTGGATACTCTGCCGCTGGAGAATGGAGACTGGGCTCCCAATTCCCGGCACATCACACTGCCGCTGGGGAATGGAGACTGGGCTCCCAATTCCCAAAAAATCACACTGCCGCTGGGGAGGGAGGACGCTGCTCTCCTCTCCCTGTACTTCACATTGCCCTCCTGGCATATCACTCTGCTGCTGGGGGGCAGGAACAACTACCTCTGCCCCCTGTAACTCAGCCTGCCGCTGGGGAGGGAGGAGGCTGCTCTCCTCTCCCTGAACTTCACATTGCCCTCCTGGCATATCACTCTGCTGCTGGGGGGCAGGAACAACTACCTCTGCCCCCTGTAACTCAGCCTGCCGCTGGGGAGGGAGGACACTGCTCTCCTCTCCCTGCACTTTACACTGCCGCTGGGGAATGGAGACTGGGCTCCCAATTCCCTGCAGGACCGGTGGAGAGACCTCGGTCCCATCTCCACTGGCCACCTGGGGTTCTTCCCAGTAAAACTGTACCATCTCGTCCCCTCTGAATGGGTCTGGCTCTGGGTCTGTCCTGCTGCTCTCTTGCTGAGCCTTCTCATAATATTGGAACAGCTGCTGGTAGCCCTGTTCTAGCTCCATCTCCCGGGTCACCAGGTGGACCAGGTCTTGCTCAATTTCATGAGTGTCATCCCAGTCATACCTGCTCTCCCTCCACCCCAAGAGATCACTGAACCGGTCTTGTGTAGGGCTCCCAAATTCAAGCTCTGAAAAGGACCCCAATAACAAGCCAGGACCATCAAACTCCTCTCCCTCTGGCTTGTCATGCTCGGCTGTCCAGGGCAGGTACTGTGCAACATACCACCAAAGCGCCTGGTAGGCATCCTCCAGCCACATCTCCTGCAATACCCGGAGCTCCAATTCTTTTACCCATTCCTCCCTGGGCTGCTCTCCCAGGAAGGGCATCCGCAGGGCTAGTCGCTTCTGCAAACGCTGATCTTCCTTGGGAAGTCTCTCACCTCGTTGGTATTCCACAATGCCCAGTGCCTGGTACCAGATGCCTTTACGGACTGCATCTCGGTCCTCCATGGCACCCTCATCGAACTCTACTGCTGGTTCCATGCTGGTGCTGTCAAATTGTAAAATCCAGAGCAATGGTGTCTCCTGTAGCTGTCCTTCTGGCTGTAGGAACGATCCCGCCGCTTGCCACCAATTGTTACGGACCGTTTCAGCATAAAAGGGGAAAAATCCGTTTAGGCGATAATCCCCTTTTCACAAACAAGGCACAGCTACTGTAAAAGCACCAAAACTCACGAATTTGGATATAAATGAATGCACCAAACTCCCGAACTGCATACAAGGGAATAAGGTAGCACTCCAGCTGGAACCACACGAATAGCTGCTAGCAGACGAACAGGAAAAGCAGACATCAGCTTACACTCCTAGCAGTCAATCTCCAGCAGCATACAGTGAATCCCACCAAGAACGAGACAAGGCTCCGTGTTGAAGGTCAAGCAGTGGTCTGTTTATTCAGGGCTACCTGCCCCTGTATTTATGCAGGTCTCCCACCTGGTGGACACTCCCCTAGGGGACCAGATGGAAGACTGAAACAGCAGACAGACATGTATCATTTTCGTACACACAGCCACAATACTTTCCCACCATGCATCTTGGTTTCCTCCTCCCTGCCCTGGAGATAATTAATGAAGTAATTCAATTATCTCCTAAGACAAAGGCCAGACTCCATTATGCACATGGTGACACAGAAACAGACTATCACTTTAAAATACATACAGACACATTTTATACACAAAACACAGACATGTAACATATCCCCAGATAGCTCAGGTCTGGGTGCACATTATTAGGTGAATGGCACCCAGATCACCCGAATACATTTTAATTGCCATGGAGCCAAAGTCTTTAATTATACGAACAGGCTCCATGGCATTGCTATCTGGGTTAAAGCATTCACATAAAACATAAAATACTGAATTTCCCTGCATTCACCAAATCCATACGAATGAGAACCAGGGGCTGGAGGTTCAGCGGTGCCTGCACGGAAAAGTGTCCGATTTTGATGCATGAAAGCCGGGCAGAAAAGTGCTGGCTGCCCGGGGAGCTCCAGAACACCGCCACCTAGCGGCCGCTAAGTGTAACAGCGGCCAGACAGTTAATAGACAATTAAGCTGCGGTTAACCGCAGCTTCAGGGAGGTAAATTGGCAACACACTCCAGCTTCTGGGTGGCCAATTAACAGCGCCGGCCGGCCGGCTTCCCACGGCTCTGGGGAGGTTGGTGAACGGCTGTTTGTTCGGTAGATGAAATCTACCGAACTGCTGTGCAGAAAGGGAGAAATAAATCCTTCTGCACAGTAAAATTAACCCTTTAGCTGCTGGTCCATAATCCAAAGGCAGCAGGCGGGCAACCAGGCTCCTCCAATACAATGTGGCGAGATTGGTTTCGTCACATTCGCCATCCGTGGCGAACGTGAACACGCTATGTTCGCCAGGATCTATTCGCCAACGAACCGTTCGGGACATCACTATTGTTAAACAAATATGATACAATTGGTGAAAATGTCTTTTTGTGCTATATTTTGTGAACTGCTTGGTTTGAACCTTTTACTGTTTTACTCAATAGCAATATAAAACAGTGGATAGTTTTTTTGTTAGTATAATAAAGATGTACCTGTGAGTTAATGCCTCTGTAAAACTTAGGAAATGGTAACCCAACCAGTTTTATTCAATTTCTGCATATGGAGGATGTAACGGATCGACGGGCACCCCGACTGGGTACCTCCGTTGAAGGATGCTCCTAGCGCTTCCTGGGGACTCTAAGCACTGCAGCAGACACCTAACACACCGTAGACTCCTCCAGAGAGCAAGGCAGGAACAAGCTCTTACAAGAGCTTAGTAATGATATAGCAAGGGAGAATGAATAGCATAGCAATCCCTTGTAGCGTATTTCCCCCAATAAGAGACGGCACGCCAAATTGAGCTGTGGGTTTATTGTTCTTATATACACATTCTTACACATTAGTACCACCCACAGGGATTTGTAAAACAACCAATAAACACGCATAATACACTCAGACACTCCCACACAAAATCCTCATCTCTGCCTGTGATACAATTACCTTACACAATAGGTTAATGTAATTATCACAGGCAGGAAAATACAGTTTTACACAATATTCATACCTTTAAAAGTATCACATTCACATAAAACTTACATTTTAGAATCAGCATACTCCAAATACAAACATACGTCAAAATTATACAAATTGGTCCAGTGGGTCAAAGGTTAGATCGAAGTCCTTTGTGACCAAATGAAGCATGGCTTTTCTGCCCAAAACCGGTTCCACAGAGTCTTCTATCCTGGAGATAATTGGGAAGTAATTTGTTGTATTATTTAGGATTGGTGTTGTTCTTAAGAAAGAAATGGCATGACCTCCTACTCTCCTACCCTTCTCAAAGGAATACAGTCATGTTGTAAGTGAACTTGGAAAGCCTTTAGTACAGCATTTAGACAAGCATAAAGGTGTACCTTCCCTTAAAATATTATTTGAATCATCCATACTAGACGTGTGCATTTGTTTTCAATCGAGTTGTCCGAATTCAATAACTCTGAAGCGGCATATTGCTGAATCACTAAACAAATGACTCACACAATGGACAAATGTTAGATTTGGCTTGTGATTCTGAGTTCAGTTCGTGGCATTAAAACAGAGGGATGGAATGGGGGAAAAGTTGATTTAAATTTTTTTTTTTTTTTAAAGATGCAATATGCAAGTTAGGATGCCATGATGTACAAAAAAATCGGCCCAATGATGTGGTCTATATCTCCTGTCAAATCAAGAGGTGGAAAAAACAACTATATTGCCAAGCAAGATTCATCTAGATTTCAGAACTTCGGCTATTAAGGGAGGCAGACCATGAGTTTCCTGGCTTTACCGTTGCTATAACATTTTAGGTTACTGATGAGCTTAGCTAGTGCCACTGCCAGTTCAACGTAAACAAACTCTTAGTGGGTCATTTCATCTATTGTGAGACTTGCTAGGTCACTGTTATGTCTAGCTACTGCTGGATCCAATTATACCTGATTGGAAGATAGATTGTCTGGGTCATTGATTCTAGAGTGAGACTGATTGGGCTAATTCTTAGCCTAACCACTGCCACTGCCACTTGCACCAACTCCGAGTCACTGATTTTGTTCTTGAACCATTCATAGAAAATTTTAAGAAAATATTTATATTATTCTTTAGTTTGTTTAATAATAAGAATAATATAAAAAAAGACAGATACTTCTAGACACTTGCAACAACGTTTAGTGGGAGATAGTCTTGGTGATTTTTTTTTAAAATTTCTGTTATTTATTTGATTATTTAAATATACAAAAAACATACAGGTACATAACATCAACAATACATTACAATACAGTACAATGCAATATATGACAACCAGAAAGTATAACTGTCTCAAAACTGTTATAATTAGAAACATATATATTCTATCTGCTTGAAATCATCGCTTTCATGGATATTGTCAGACTTTTAAAAAACAACGGAAAATGTTCACAAATATACAATTGTTATTTTTCCAAAATGCACGTATATATCTATGGAATGTAAACATATTTTTTACATTCAATTTATCATTATTGATCGATCTCTTATGGCGAAAAGAGGAAGAGAAAGGTGGGTATAATCTTAAATAGTTAATAAACGGTATACCCTCAGGAGAAACAGCATAGCACTAAGAATACCCACGGGATTCTCCAAAACTAAGGAAAAGCAGAAAGTGCGAAAGGAATACGTATGAATATAGACCAAATGTAAAGACAATGCCCTCAAAATTATACTCTATACCTCTTTTATATAATTATTCCATATATTCCATCCATATTTAGTTATAGAGGAGATCTCTTTCTCCATATTTCATTGAAAATAAATTTGTATTTTTATTATGCCCCACGTTGGAGGCTCACTCTGCTTTCAAAAATGTACAATACCTTTTTTTGCTGCTATCAGAATATGAGTTATTACATATTTGTTTACCAAAGACATTTTAGGCCAACCTATATGCAATAGATCTATTTGGGGGGAAAAGATCAGGGATATACCCGTAGAGTTCTCTAAAATATTATATGTTAATTCCCAAAAGGCTTTTAATTTCTGACAGTTCCACCAGACATGGATGTAGGACCCCTCTGCATGGCTACATCTCCAGCAGGAGGCAGAATATGTATGAAACATCTTGTTGATTTTTAGTGATGTCGCGAACACGAAATTTTCGGTTCACAAATGGCGAACGGGAACTTCCGCAAACGTTCGCGAACCGGCGAACCGGGCGAACCGCCATTGACTTTCTGGCCTCAAAAGTGATGGAAAAGTTGTTTCAAGGGGACTAACACCTGGACTGTGGCATGCCGGAGGCGGATCCATGGCAAAACTCAGATGCAGATGCAGAGTCTGGTTTTAATCCATAAAGGGCATAAATCACCTAACATTCCTAAATCACAATGGATATGGATTGACACCTGACATATGACATATTGACACCTTGACATATGGATTGACACCTGTCCTCAGAGACCCTGATAAACACTGACACAGAGCAGAATAGGGACTGTTCCCCCTACATAGGGTCACTTGGCAGATATGGATTGACACCTATCCTAAGGATCCCTGATACACACTGAAACAGAGCAGAATAGGGACTGTTCCCCCTACATAGGGTCACTTGGCAGATATGGATTGACACCTATCCTAAGGATCCCTGATACACACTGACACAGAGCAGAATAGGGACTGTTCCCCCTACATAGGGTCACTTGGCAGGTATGGATTGACACCTGTCCTCAGGGACCCTGATACACACTGGGGGGGAAAGATCAGGATAAGGTTCAGCGCTGATAAGAAACAGGGAATATTACAGCAAGGCAGCACACCTTAAAAAGGGGAATCCCCTCTGGACCCCTTAAGAAAAAATAAAAATCCTTCAGGTGGGGATTATACCACCCATACGCCATCCACCGAGCAGTACGTCTGCTCTATATACCGTGAGTATATTTTATCTCATTTTAATTGTTTCATCATTTATACAGTGAGCACTATATTTTTATGTTTTCTTATCCAAAAGGACCAAAGAGGAGCACCACATATCCTTTTTCTCACCAAAGGACCAAAGAGGAGCACCACATATCCTTGAGTGGGGATTATTCCACTTCACGCTATCCATACCAGAGCTGGATTTAAGCTCTGCATATTGTGAGTAGTTCCACTGTTATTTACAGAATATCCATATTTTGTTTTTATACTACACCATTGGAGTTTTTCTCCCTTCTGTTCTTCCCGCATATTTATCTCCAAACTACAAATATACATTTGGACGCTACATACCCTTCTGATGGACTACTAGGACCACCATTTGCACATTTGGATATTTTATACTTGGACTAATAGGTACCTGTTGTTATTCCAATTTTTTATATTTTATTTGGACATTTTTCGGACGTTTCTGTTATTGCTGCTAAACCTACTTTTATATTATTATTTGTTATTTCCACTTGTTTTAGGCGCACCCTTATTCCTTCCTTTTTCACACACTGGGGGGGGGCTACTGTCCTCCCCCCGCCCCCACCCCTGCGTGGTGGGTGGGGGCCATAAAAATAATGAGGGGGGACCTACTGTCCTCTCCCCGGTCCCCACCCCTGCACGGTGGATGGGGGCCATAAAAATAATGAGGGGGGGACCTACTGTCCTTCCCCCCGGCCACCCACCCCTGCGCGGTGGGTGGGGGCCATAAATCACAATGGGGAGGACCTACTGTCCTCCCCCCGCCCCCACCCCTGCGCGGTGGGTGGGGGCCATAAAAATAATCAGGGGGGACCTACTGTCCTCCCCCCGGCCCCCACCCCTGCGCGGTGGGTGGGGGCCATAAATCACAATGGGGAGGACCTACTGTCCTCCCCCCGCCCCTACCCCTGCGCGGTGGATGGGGGCCAAAAAAATAATGAGGGGGGGACCTACTGTCCTCCCCCACAGCCCCCACCCCTGCGCGGTGGGTGGGGGCCATAAATAACAATGGGGGGAGGACCTACTGTCCCACCAATCAGAGTTCTCTTTGTCATTTTACACAGCGTGGGAAAATTCCAAAGAACTTTCCCACGCTGTTAAAATGACACAGAACACTCTGATTGGTTAGATTCCAAGCCCACCAATCAGAGTTCTCTTTGTCATTTTACACAGCGTGGGAAAATTCCAAAGAACTTTCCCACGCTGTGTAAAATGACACAAAGCACTGTGATTGGTGGGCTTAGAATCTAACCAATCAGTGTGCTCTGTGTCATTTTACACAGCGTGGGAAAGTTCTTTGGAATTTTCCCACGCTGTGTAAAATGACAAAGAGCACTCTGATTGGCTTAAACCAGCCAATCAGAGTGTTCTTAGCCTAATTGCAGGGCGTGGCAAGGCTTTATAAGCCTTCCCCAGCCCTGCAGAGCTCAGTCTGCGCGGAGCCCTACATGGGTGAAGATGGATTTTTTTTTTGCGCTCGTTTTTTTTTTTTTTTTTTTAAATTGTGTCGGTTCTTATGGCTTTTTATTTGGCCTTTTTTGGGACTGAAAAAAGAAGATTTTAAAAAAAAAAGAAGACGTCAAATGGTAAGTTGAATTTTTCTTTACAGGTTAGTTATTTTATTCCCCCTTCACTATTTTTTAGGGTGAGGGAGGTAGGTAGGGGGTAACTTTTTTTGGGGTGGGGGGGTGGGTGACTAGGGGCTTGGGGACCCCTAGTCACCTTTTTTTTTGGGCCCCCACCCACCGCTCAGGGGTGGGGACCAGGGGGGAGGACAGTAGGTCCACCCCTCATTATTTTTATGGCCCCCACCCACCGCGCAGGGGTGGGGGCCGGGGGAGGACAGTAGGTCCCCCTTCATTATTTTTATGGCCCCCACCCACCGCGCAGGGGTGGGGGCCGGGGTGAGGACAGTAGGTCCCCCCCTCATTATTTTTATGGCCCCCATCCACCACGCAGGGGTGGGGGTGGGGGGAGGACAGTAGGTCTCCCCTCATTAGTTTAATGGCCCCCACCCACCGCGCAGGGGTGGGGGCGGGGGAGGACAGTAGGTCCTCCCCCCATTGTGATTTAAGGCCCCCACCCACCGCGCAGGAGTGGGGGCCGGGTGGGAGGACAGTAGGTCCCCCCCAGTGTGTATCAGGGTCCCTGAGGACAGGTGTCAATCCATATCTGCCAAGTGACCCTATGTAAGCGGAGCAGTCCCTATTCTGCTCTGTGTCAGTGTGTATCAGGGATCCTTAGGATAGGTTTCAATCCATATCTGTCAAGTGACCCTATGTAGGGGGAACAGTCTCTATTCTGCTCTGTGTCAGTGTGTATCATGGTCTCTGAGGACAGGTGTTAATCGATATCTGCCAAGTGACCCTATGTAGGGGGAACAGTCTCTATTCTGCTCTGTGTCAGTGTGTATCACGGGCTTTGAGGACAGGTGTCAATCCATATCTGCCAAGTGACCCTAAGTAGGGGGAACAGTCTCTATTCTGCTCTGTGTCACGGTCTCTGAGGACAGGTGTTAATCAATATCTGCCAAGTGACCCTATGTAGGGGGAACAGTCTATATTCTGCTCTGTGTCAGTGTGTATCAGGGATCATTAGGATAGATGTCAATCCATATCTGCCAAGTGACCCTATGTAGGGGGAACAGTCCCTATTTTGCTCTGTGTCAGTGTGTATCAGGGATCATTAGGATAGATGTCAATCCATATCTGCCAAGTGACCCTATGTAGGGGGAACAGTCCCTATTTTGCTCTGTGTCAGTGTGTATCAGGGATCCTTAGGATAGGTGTCAATCCATATCTGCCAAGTGACCCTATGTAGGGGGAACAGTCCCTATTCTGCTCTGTGTCAGTGTGTATCAGGGATCCTTAGGATAGGTGTCAATCCATATCTGCCAAGTGACCCTATGTAGGGGGAACAGTCCCTATTTTGCACTGTGTCAGTGTGTATCAGGGATCCTTAGGATAGGTGTCAATCCATATCTGCCAAGTGACCCTATGTAGGGGGAACAGTCCTTTTCTGCTCTGTGTCAGTGTGTATCAGGGATCCTTAGGATAGGTGTCAATCCATATCTGCCAAGTGACCCTATGTAGGCGGAACAGTCCCTATTCTGCTCTGTGTCAGTGTGTATCAGGGATTCTTAGGATAGGTGTCAATCCATATCTGCCAAGTGACCTTATGTAGGAGGAACAGTCCATATTCTGCTCTGTGTCAGTGTGTATCAGGGATCCTTAGGATAGGTGTCAATCCATATCTGCCAAGTGACCCTATGTAGGGGGAACAGTCCCTATTCTGCTCTGTGTCAGTGTGTATCAGGGATCCTTAGGATAGGTGTCAATCCATATCTGCCAATTGACCCTATGTAGGGGGAACAGTCTCTATTCTTCTCTGTGTCAGTGTGTATCATGGTCTCTGAGGACAGGTGTTAATCGATATCTGCCAAGTGACCCTATGTAGGGGGAACAGTCTCTATTCTGCTCTGTGTCAGTGTGTATCAGGGATCATTAGGATAGATGTCAATCCATATCTGCCAAGTGACCCTATGTAGGGGGAACAGTCCCTATTCTGCTCTGTGTCAGTGAGTATAAGGGATCCTTAGGATAGGTGTCAATCCATATCTGCCAAGTGACCCTATGTAGGGGGAACAGTCCGTATTCTGCTCTGTGTCAGTGTGTATCAGGGATCCTTAGGATAGGTGTCAATCCATATCTGCCAAGTGACCCTATGTAGGCGGAACAGTCCCTATTCTGCTCTGTGTCAGTGTGTATCAGGGATTCTTAGGATAGATGTCAATCCATATCTGCCAATTGACCCTATGTAGGGGGAACAGTCTCTATTCTGCTCTGTGTCAGTGTGTATCAGGGGCTTTGAGGACAAGTGTCAATCCATATCTGCCAAGTGACCCTATGTAGGGGGAACAGTCTCTATTCTGCTCTGTGTCAGTGTGTATCATGGTCTCTGAGGACAGGTGTTAATCAATATCTGCTAAGTGACCCTATGTAGGGGGAACAGTCTCTATTCTGCTCTGTGTCAGTGTGTATCAGGGATCATTATGATAGATGTCAATCCATATCTGCCAAGTCACCCTATGTAGGGGGAACAGTCCCTATTCTGCTCTGTGTCAGTGTGTATCAGGGTCTCTGAGCACAGGTGTCAATCCATATCCATTGTGATTTAGGAATGTTAGGTGAATTCTGCCCTTTATGGATTAAAACCAGACTTTGCATCAACTGTGCAATTTTCCATGGGAGTTTTGCCATGGATCCCCCTCCGGCATGCCACAGTCCAGGTGTTAGTCCCCCTGAAACAACTTTCCCATCACTTTTGTGGCCAGAAAGAGTCCCTGTGGGTTTTAAAATTCGCCTGCCCATTGAAGTCAATGGCGGTTTGCCCGGTTCGCCGGTTCGCGAATGTTTGCGGAAGTTCCCGGTCGCCGTTCGCGAACCGAAAATTTTGTGTTCGCGACATCACCATTTCCTTGCCATCCAATAACTACATTTTCTAAGCAGGTTACTAGCTCGTTTAACTGCTATAGTCATATTGCTCAGGAGTCAGTAATAAATGTAGTGAGGGATGAAGTTATAAAAATAGAATTAGAGAGAATACATATGTTGATGAATCGTAATAATGTGTTGTCCTAGGCCAAGTGATGTCACACTGTTATAAGTTTGTATGCTTAACAAACCTTGAATCATTAGTAGATAAGTCTGAAACGAGTTCCTGATCTGTGACTGTCGAAAGATGTCCAAGAAGGATGTGGCGTGTTTCTGGATCGTACTGCTCCTGTGCCAAGAGCTACGGACCGACCCGATCACAAAGATGGGACCATCCTCCGGCATCCTGATTCAAGAGACACCAGGGTTCATCTTGACAAAGAAGAGGATCCTGACCTGACGTGTGTTCGTCAGCTTGGACCCCAAGATTTCCATCGAGAAGGCATACAACATTTCATCGATGCAGCTTCCTGAGTTACAGACTTGGTACCAGATGCACCTCCAAAGAGCACAGGACCGTGTGCGAAACATCTTGGAGCAAGCTCAGAAACCATTTGTATCCAGTTCTATTTCGATGAGCAACCGACCCAAAAGGTTGGATATGGAAATCTATGCGCTAAAGCAACACATTAACGATATTCATCAGGTGATAAACCAGCAAAGAACACTTCTCCAAGACATGTTAACTATTGTGGAAGACACAGTTGTTACAACAAATTTGCATTCGGAGTTAATTGCCAAATCCACTGAGTTGTACCAAAGTCATGACTTATTTAAGCGTGAACTTCTATTTCTGCATGACCCAATATTGTTCCACACACTTGCTTTTCTTGACGAAGTGCAAACTGGAATGATCGAATTGGCAGGGGGACGCATACCTCTGTATTTTGTATCCAAGGATATTGTTCAAGCGATGCTTGCCAATGTGGATGGAGAAACAATTGAGCCTATGCAATTAAACCTGGCCTTTGAGATGGGGAGCGTTATACCTCTCTTAATTGATCCGGAACGTATGGAGATTTGCTTTTTATTGGCCATACCATATGTAACTCCCCAAAAAAAAATTTCAAATGAAAACAATTTACAACGTCGGCACATGGAAGGAAAATATCCATGTAAAAGTCCAAACCCCAGATGTTTTGGCTTTTCAACCATGGATACCAGATTGGTATTCAATACCCATTTTGAATGACTGTGAAAAATTCAAAAATGAGAAAATAGTGCAGCGCACTCAGACTACAAAAATACAAAAAACAAAGAAGGCTACTAAAATGCCTAACTAAGTATAAATATGGGGATTTGGTTCCACCATATGGCCATATGTTGTTAAGCCCACCACTACTTTCAAAGTACCCCATTATCGGTGGGTCCTACACTACAATGTGGGAGACAAATAAATAGTAATAGTGTCATAAATAAAATAGTGTTAAATACTAGTAACAGCATAGTGAGTATACAAACAAAAGTGATGAAAGCAATTAAAAGCAGTGTTAAAACTAAATAATTGATGTGTTAGTGCTGAAAAATGAGTATACTCACTAATGCAGATGACTGTGTTCACTGGAAAAAATAATAAAAAAGTGACTAGACTAATGACAAACTCCTCCTTAATATACACACCTGTGGCCACCTCTAAAGGAGACTCTGAAGCTGGGGGGGCCTGGGCGGGGTGCTTAACCCCTAAGGAATCTGGTCTGGACTCCAAATATAGTATTAACAGAGAAAGGATAGGGGGCACTCCCGAGACCTGAATTTTGCATGAAAGGTGCTGCCGCTGTGACCAAAATTTCATGAATGAGAAAATAGTGCAGCGCACTCAGACTACAAAAATACAAAAAACAAAGAAGGCTACTAAAATGCCTAACTAAGTATAAATATGGGGATTTGGTTCCACCATATGGCCATATGTTGTTAAGCCCACCACTACTTTCAAAGTACCCCATTATCGGTGGGTCCTACACTACAATGTGGGAGACAAATAAATAGTAATAGTGTCATAAATAAAATAGTGTTAAATACTAGTAAGAGCATAGTGAGTATACAAACAAAAGTGATGAAAGCAATTAAAAGCAGTGTTAAAACTAAATAATTGATGTGTTAGTGCTGAAAAATGAGTATACTCACTAATGCAGATGACTGTGTTCACTGGAAAAAATAATAAAAAAGTGACTAGACTAATGACAAACTCCTCCTTAATATACACACCTGTGGCCACCTCTAAAGGAGACTCTGAAGCTGGGGGGGCCTGGGCGGGGTGCTTAACCCCTAAGGAATCTGGTCTGGACTCCAAATATAGTATTAACAGAGAAAGGATAGGGGGCACTCCCGAGACCTGAATTTTGCATGAAAGGTGCTGCCGCTGTGACCAAAATTTCATGAATGAGAAAATAGTGCAGCGCACTCAGACTACAAAAATACAAAAAACAAAGAAGGCTACTAAAATGCCTAACTAAGTATAAATATGGGGATTTGGTTCCACCATATGGCCATATGTTGTTAAGCCCACCACTACTTTCAAAGTACCCCATTATCGGTGGGTCCTACACTACAATGTGGGAGACAAATAAATAGTAATAGTGTCATAAAAAAAAATTCAAAGACAATAATTTCCAATGTGATGGAAAACTTTTTGTGTACGATTCTACCAATGCTTTGTGTGGGATCGAGTATCTTAAACATGGCTCTGAAACATGTCAAGTAACTATGTCAAAGACTGACAGTAATGCGTTAGTACATGCTATCTTAGTAAAAGATAAATGGTTGGTAAGCACGTGTGTTAAAAACATGAGTGTTTTTCGCAGGGACCAGGTGACTAATAAAGTAATTGCCTTACCAGCACCTGTCTCACTGATCAAGGTACCCCACGACTCTCGTATCACCATCGGTGACGTTACGCTATACCCAGTGTACACTGACATCATCGAAAGTGCTATTGAGATGGTGGATTCCTTCCAGATATATTCTATATTCTAGATATCCCTCTAGATTCTAATCTAAAGTTCTTTCTGGACCATAAGCTCAACCACACTATCCAAATGTCAATCAGGAAAGATAACATTTCTGTGGACACATTTAAATACTCTGAGCTAGATACTGACCTTATTGCTCGTGTTGACTGGTTCATCCATGTTAAAATTGTTATTGAGTGTACAATGATAATAATGATATTATGGTTTACGTACAAAAATATACAAACATGTTCATTCCACACACGGGCCTACGTTAGAAATGATGTGAATGCACAATATGTCTGGTAACTTCCGTAGTGCTTATTCATAAGCTAAATTATTTGTTGCTTTAATATGCACTAAAGGGGGTTATGTCAGGGTATTTATATCAGCAGACATTTTGTGCTATGATAGAAATTAAAATGTATATTGTCAGAGTCACTCTGAACAGTCCAGACTCCATTTTGTTATTTTCAAGTTAACAAAGAGACACGAAATTTCTATCCTTTCTGTAAAACTAACCACTTTGCCAGAGCTAAAGGAATGCATAGTATATACAAACCTGTTGATAAGAGATGAGAACGGGGGATGGACAGACTGTTAGCTAAATGCTAATGGAATATAATCAATTCTAAAACCAGACATTTATGACAGAGAAGATTAAATAATTTAATTTTACTTTCGATATTGTATAACGTCCCATTGTAAGTTTAGTGGTCATACTTAGTTATAACTGTCATATTAGAAATGATAGCAGAATTTGCCAGACACATAGTCTGGACAAAACTTAAAGAAACTCTTTGATCTGACAGAAAACTTAAGTTATAGACAACTATAAAGATAAGGTAAATGACGTCAAAATAGCCACCAGGAAAAGTTAACTCTTTCCTGGATAGGCATGTTTAGTGGGACGAGACTGCCCTCTATAGACAAAATACTTAAATTGTTTTCTGGAAGGTAACTACACCTCCAGTGTCCCTATTGGTCTATCACCTAGTGAATTTTTCCTTTAAAAGTTAAGACAAAGGGAAGAGAGAGGTATGAGGAGGTATGCAGAGAAAGCAAGAGAGTGAGCAGTCGGGGGCAAAGAGTCGGAAGCAGGCTAAGAAAGAAAAGCAGAGAAAGAGACCCATGAAACATTCCTTGACATTTAGCTACCTGAGAATATCTGATGAGAAAATCTACTCAACTGGTAATTATACTGGTTTCATTTAATTAATATAAATTAATTAAAATGTTCTAATTAGCATGATATATGACTGGATAAATCACGATTAGATTTCGATATTTAGAAATCTTGGTTACTAAAGAAATATATTATTAAATGTTCTATTCTGCAGATAGAAATGAATAATTGTGTATTTATGTGACATATCACATGTTAGCATATCGTGATATTTATCCAGGCGTATTGATTTGCTCTAAAATAAGATAAAATATCTGTTTAGGCAAGTTAAAATTCTGCTTATAGAACATAGTAGATTACTCTTATTGGATGGTTCCAGGAAATCACTAATGAACTGGTTTAAATGTTATTTTATTTAAAATCACATGAGAATAGGTCTTAATTACTTAGGAGGTCTAGCCAGCATTGAAAGGGTTATTTTAACTGCCAGCTAAAGTGTTATGGCCTTAAGCTGCAAAGCTGTGTCTGTGTGTAAGTTTCACTTTCGTTTCTCTGTGAAAGACAGTCATAAATCTTGTCTTAACCATTGGAAGATCTTTTTACATTACCATATTGTATTGCATACTATGTTATACTAAATATTCATTGATTATTGTCACGCATGTTACTTATTATTATTATTTAATTTGTCACAATAAATTGTATCTATTTTATAACAAATTGTGATTTTATTTATATGGAATACATTTCACTTACACGATAACGATCTTTGGGATCTGAGAAGTGAAATAGTGGGCAATTCTCAACTGTTTACTATTATTATCCCATAAATATCCCCACAGTACTGAAGCTTGCTCCTAAGAGCACCAGCTCCCTTGTCGGTTGTAGATAACTCTTCTCATGGTTGATGAGCCACCCAAATTGAGATAGAGTCTTGAGGACCAGATGTCTGTGTCAAAGCATGATCTCGAAGTCTGAGGCCACTACCAGTATGTCATTGAGGTAGTGGTAAATGGCAACATCCATCCTTCTCAGGAAAGCAATCCCCGTGACCAGTATCTTCAAGAAAGTCCTTGGAGCTGTACTTATCCCAAAGGGAAGAGCCTGAAACTGGAAGTGCTCCTTTTTGACACAGAATCTGAGAAACTTCTGATGTCTGGCCATGACAGTTACATGGAAGTAGGCATCTCTTAGATCTATTGTGGGGATGATGGAACGGATGAATTCCATGCGAAACCTTCTTATCCTCAAGAAGAGATTGAACTGGTGTAGGTCTAAAATAGGTCTCCCTTTTCCTCCTGGTTTCTTTACCAAGAACAGGGGAGAATAGAACCCTTGGAACCTCTCTCTCACAGGCACAGGAACAATGACCTTTTCCAGTAATAGATTGGTTACATAAGGAGTCAAGATGTCTCTTTTTTGTATGTTCTTGTTCTGATGAATCTTGGTGGAGGGGAAAATTCTTCGAACTCTAGAGAATAACCTGCGGTGATGATGGAATTCACCCAAGCATCTGGAATCACTCTCCAGGTCCTCTGGAAGAACAAAAGATGTGCTCCTACATGAGGGACCTGGTGTAAGCCACCTTCAGAACTGTCTGGTGGGGCGAAAGGAAGAATTTTGAGCATTGGGTCTGGAAGATTTTGAGGTTTGACCACTCTTCCAATTGGAGAGCTGAGTGTATTCTCTGCCCGGTCGATAGGTTTTACTATCTCTATAGCCTCCTTGAACCCTGTAAGGATGATGGTCCTGTTGTGGTCTCTTCAAAAGGCCTGTCTTGTGGAAGCATGATTTGCTTTTTAATAGCTTCTTCAAGCGGTCTGCCAAAAAGCACTTCGCCCAAAAATGGTAGGGTGCATAAATTATTATTGGAAGAGAGGTTAGTTCCCCATGATCTCAACCATAAAGCCCTTCTGGCAGTAACGGAGTGTGCCATGACTTTGGAAAAAATCTTGATGAGATCTGTGGAGGATTCCAACAGTCAGTCACTGGCTAGTTTAATCTCCTTCAAGGAGTCTGCCATGCGACATCTACTCACGCCTCTTTCTAAGTCCTCCTCCAAATCAAGGATCCATAAACGTAATGTTCTATACAAGGCAGAGATAGAGACCACTGGATGACATCCCAAGCCTGCTGTCATGAAGACCTTAGAAAGATGTGCATCAATTCTTTTATCCATGGGTTCCTTGAGAGAAGCATTACTATCAATAGGCAGAGTTCAAGATGTCCAGAGAGTGATTGTCTGAATTTGGACCAATGGGTTAGATGTTATTAGAGTGAGACTAGGTTTAACCCCTTAAGGACACATGACATGTGTGACATGTCATGATTCCCTTTTATTCCAGAAGTTTGGTCCTTAAGGGGTTAAGGTACTTCTGTATCTACCTAGCTAGCAGTACAGCTAATGCCTGTCTAGGTTATTGCTACTGTGCCAGTGATTGCTGCTGTGTCAGTGATTGTTACAGTGTCAATGGTTACCAATTTACAGTGTTTTAACGTTTGTTTGTTTTTTAAGTGTTTGCAGAAAGAAAATCCTTTTTGTCAAGTGTGTTGTTCAGTAAAAAGCAAAAAATAAAAAATAAAGGAAATGTTTGTTTGCCTAACCAATGTCCCAGTGACACTCACACAAACATTTGTTTATTGTTTGAATGGTAGCTAGCCTGCCTTATTCTTCCAATAGTGAGACTGATGATTACGGTTAGTGGTGTGTGGCTACTGGCCACTAAAATTTAACACCATCTTGGAATCACCAAATTAAAGTTTCTACATTTTTTATTTATTTTTGTTATTTAGTTTTTCTTGAAACAAAGTCCTTTTTCTGGGGAGTGTGTTGTTCAGTAAAAATAGAAATCTACATAGAAAATCCTATTGCATAGCTACTGCCACAGTGGCACTCACACAAACTTTGAGTGTCAGCCTACTGCAAGCATGCCAAACTCTGGGTTCTAACAGAGAGAGCACTTCCTATCAGATAGGTACCACATGGAGGGTTTGGGGGTCGGAGAATGAGACACATGAGAGGGACCCTAGGGCAATTTTTGCACCAGGGCCCAGTGGTTTATAGTTACGCCTCCGGTTTCTATAAAAAGTGTTTTTTTTTGTTTTTTTTGTGACCCATGTAAACTTAAACCTTCGTTATTTGCCCTGTGTTAGCCTTTGAATTAGACCTGCTTGGCCTACTGCATTAATCGTAGTCTGAGACTGGTGATTATGGTTAGTATCGTGTCCTACTGCCACTTAACACCAACCTGAAATCTCCAATTTCTAGGGTTGTTGTTTTTTTTTTTTTTGGTAAAGGAACACTATTGTTACCAAAACAACTGTAGCTTTATGGATCCCTTTTGTGTATTGATCATCCCTATAAAGCTAAAGTTGCTTTGGTGATTAAAGTGTCTCTTCAAATGTTTATGGAAAGATAATACTGGTTTTTTTTTGTGTTTTTTTTAGCATGTTCAGACCAGTGTGTGCTGGGCAAAGCAGTGTATTAAGTGTACTGTAGAGTTTATTAATGTCAAACACAATAATGTTACAGTAGGAAATCCACCAAGCACCAACCAATTTTGCAACACAAATACCTATTTGAATTAAGTTGTATTAGTTTACACAATACACAATCATCCTAATTTATTGTAATATGAAAAATAAACCCAACATCATCAATCTCACGTACTAATCCCAGCATGAACTTGAGAGAGAGTAGGATGTGTTCCAAGGTCCACCATAATCATCAGTGCCATGGCCTCTGGGAGTCTGAACACCCCTACCTCTGCTACGGTCAGTGCCACTTACACCTATTTTGATTTACTAATTTACTAATTTAGAAATGGTTTACTGATTTGTCTTTTTTTGTTGTTGTTTTTTTAGTATTTTTTTTTATTATTATTTGCAGTGTGTTTCAGTGCCACTGCTTGTGCTTTGGAAATTGCTAGCTTCTTCCCTCAGTTTGAATGTGGCAGTTCTTTCTAAAATGTGGTGAGGGTGGTGGTGGCAATATTTTCAAATGTCAATACAGTGGTTTCATCCTGCTTGGTGCGGTGTGATTATGCCTGCTACCTCCAAAGATGCACTTGGTTGAAGTTGAGAGTGCACAATTTTTTCTACACTGTACACTTTATTTTTCTATTTCTTGACAGAGACAGATTATTTGACTTGCAGTGTGCTTCAGCGCCACAAATTGCAATACAGTGTGTGGCTGCAGTTTACTGAACACATGAGCCCTGTCTGACCTGAGTGTAGCAGTACTAATGCTGCAGGCAGGGTACAGCATCATTAAATATGAAGAATCAGTTTGCAAAACCTTTTCTTGTTTAAAATGATACTATAGTGCTAGAAATACACATGTGTGGTCCTAGTACTATAGCACCCTCGCATACCCCAGCCACCACAGTGTAAGGGTTAATAAACCCTTAATGTACTTACTCGATTCCAGCGCTGATGTACCTCAGCGCTTAGGACCTCCCCATATGGAAGAATTTGCTGACACTGGATGTCCTCATGCAGAGCGTGAGGACATCCAGCATCAGTTAGGCGACCAAGAGTTGCCTTACCACCAGGAAGTGTCTTTAATGGCTGTGTGATTGACAGTCACTAGAGACAGTCTTAACCCTGCAACATATTTATTGCAGTTTCTCAGAAATATAATTAAGGTGAGTTAGTCGTTGCACCCAGACCACTTTAATTAGCTGAAGTGGGCTGAGTCCCTGTAGTGTTCCTTTAACTGTCTGCTGTGCATGTGTGAAACACTGTATAATAAACTTATAAAAAAAGGTTTTTGATTCAAATGTGGGAGGTTTTCTAGGCAAACTATAAATAATTAGAGATATAATTCACAACAATACTGATTTTAAAAATCCTTATAATTAATGATTGTGCTGTGCCTACCCATGTGTTCTTTATTATTATGTTAACAAAAAAGGTTGTTTAAGGTAAGCAAATATGTGTTCTTGCTTAAACTGGAATAGTTTCCCACTGATTCATTTCTGTTTGAGAGTAACTTGTAGCTTGGCTTGGTTGGCAAAAGATCACTGGTGTTTTTAAATAGCTTAAGCCGTGTCATTAATGTATTAAACGCTGAATGGGTTTATTACTACCATTAGCATTATTATAATGTGTTGTTTAAAGTTTCTGAGATACAGCAGCTGTGGTAAAAGGACATGCCTCAAACTATGAGGGTGTCAACAGTCTTCTAAAATTAATTTTATGTGAAAACGTTGTTGAAGTAAGAAGACCCAGTGGATTTTGAAATGACTGATTGGTATTCAATACGAAATAAATGCTGGCAGCTAAAGATTATTATGTTAATTTTTGTAAACAAGTCTGATGTACCATTTCCTATCCTTTGAAATTTTAGTTCTTTGGTCCTTCAGCTGTATTTAACGTATACCTATAAAGGTAAATTTTTGGTTGAATGCAGAAATTCAATTAAATGCATAGATTGTTTGAAAAAATATGTGAAAAGTTCCTCTCAACTAGTGGTTCCTCTCAACTATCAATAATTTCTCAGCAATTTCTTGATTATAGTGCCTGAAGTTCACCAGCACTGACCCTCCACTCATTGTTAAACCAATTTGGAGCAGTTAACCTGAATGAGGGTCCCAACTTCCCACAGCCCAGCGACCACTGGAGTTATGTGCAAGGTAGAGATAACATACTTTCTTGTAGCATTGCAATTCGTACCTGTAATGACACTGTGATAGGCTGAATGCAGTCAGCTGACACGCTTAGCCAATTACAGCCGCACATTGCAGCACAGGCTAATGCTCTTCAAGGGAAGAGTTGCTGGTGACTCTTTAAAAACTGTTTAATGCTGAATAGAAGGACAGTATAAGAATAACCAAAAGCACACCAAATATTGCTAAAAATTAGACTTTATTAAGTATAAAAAAAAATGTAGTTTACACATAATACAATTAGCAAAGTGCATAGTTATAAAGGACATACCATACCAAGTGGAGACACCAAAGGTAAGTTTCTATAAAGTGCATACATCCCAAAAAGTCTTTAAATCATATGTACTGACCTAGCGCTGGAGACAAAAATGCCTCAACATTTTATCTGTTGCCTTCTTTCAGGGTATCTCAAAGAACTTATGATCACAAGTCCCCATGCAGAGCGTGGAGATGCTGAATGGCACTGATGCCTACTGTGCAGCACTGAGCCAGGAAGCACCTCCAGTGGCCATCTGAGGAGTGGCCATTTGGAGGTTTCCCTAGGGGCAATGTAAACACTGCCTTTTCTCTGAAAAGGAAGTGTTTGCATGAAAATGCATTAAGCTGTAAGTTGTTCTGGTGACTATAGTGTCCCTTTAAGGAGCAGAAAGGGTCTGCAAGGAGCACAAAGGTAAAGCAGGAGAATGAGCTTAAAGGAACAGAAAGTGTCAGCAAGGAGCTGGAAAGGGCAGCAAGTAACAGAAAGGGGCAGCAAGGACCTGGAAGAGGCAGAGGAAGCACAAAGGTAAAGTATGAGAAGGAGCAGAAAGTAACAGAAATGAGCAGGAATGGTCTGCAAGGAGCAGAAAGGGGCAGCAAGGAGCACAATGGTAAAGGAGCAGAAATAATAAGTAGGGGCACAATGGTAATGTAGGAGAAGGGGCAGCAAGGAGCAGAAAGGGACAAAAGGAGCACAAAGGTAAAAGAGCAGAAAGAATCAGAAGGAGCACAAAGGCAAAGTAGGAGAAGGAGCAGAAAGGAGAAGGAACAGAAATTAGCAAGAAGGGACATCAAGGAGCAGAAAGGGTCAGCAATGAGCTGGAAGAGGCAGAAGGAGCACAGAGGTAAAGTAGGAGAAGGAGAAGAAGGGAACAGAAATGAGCAGGAAAGGTCGGCAAGGAGCAGGAAGGGGCAGCAAGGAGGAGAAATGGACAGGAAGGGACAGAAGGAGCACAAAGGTAAAAGAGCAGAAATAATCAGAAGGAGCACAACGGTAACATAAGAGAAGGAGCAGAAAGGGTCAGCAAGAAGCAGGAAGGGTCAGCAAGGCACAAGAAGGGTCTGCAAGGAGCAGGAAGGAACAGAAGGAGCTGAAAGAATCACTAGTTGCACAAAGGTAAAGTAGGAGAAGGAGCAGAAAGGGTCAGCAAGGAGCTGGAAAGACCAGCAAAGACCGGAAAAGGGTCATCAACGAGCTGGAAGGGGCAGAAGGAGCACAAAGGTAAAGTAGGAGAAGGAGCAGAAAGGAACAGAAATGAGCAGGAAGGGTCAGCAAGGAGCAAGAAGGGTCATAAGCAGCAGAAGGGAGCACAGGTAGCAGAAAAGGATACGAAAGATTGGAGCAGAAGGGTACAAAAGAAGCTGAAAGGTGTAGGAGCAGAAGGAGCCAAGGAGAAGAGAAGACAGTGTCAGACTAAAAAGAAGACTGTGCCAAATGAAGGAGAAGAAAAGAAGATTGGAGCAGGAAGGACAAGTGAAGTGATCCTTAACTTCATTCTGGACACCACATCAGAAGGCGTTGGTCCCTGGGCCTGGCAGGAAAACTTTGGAACTTCTCATCTCCACAGGTAAAAAAAAATATAAGTGTTAATGTGTTCAATTTTATTTACCGAGTGTCAGGAAGCACAGAGTGCCGCTGGTAGGGGTGCCGCAGATTGGTCAGCTGGCACTCTAAGCCAATCACTAGATCCCCATTCAAAAAAAGTAAAACAGCTGACTCTAGCTAATCAGTGGCACCCATGCCTGACGTCAATCTGCACTTCCTGAAACTCCGTTTCAGAAGCCATATACCACTGAGCAACCTGGAAATCTGGAGCAGGATGAAGCCTTTGAGTTTAAACCATGTGAGAGCGGTTTAACCCCTTAAAGAAAAGAGAGCGCCTAGGAGCCTCCTGGCATCATAGCATTTCCATTTAGATGAAGTTGTTATGGTAACCAGAATGTTCCTTTAATTTGCTTAAAGGTACACTATAGTTCCTTTAAGCAAATTAAAGGAACATTCTGGTTACATGTATTCCTGAGACCATAGTTGTGAAAACGCTACTTATGTATCCTGTCCCACTCAAATGGGTGTCCTGTTTTTTTATTTCCAAAATCTGGTCACCCTGGCTTTATGTGATAATGCATATGCCCCTCCCCTTCATGACACTGTCAAAAAGGGGCCAAGCAAGACTTATGCCCCCCCCCCCCTGGAAAAATTCCTGCAGATGCCCATGACTCTGATTGGTTGATTCCAAGCCAACCAATCAGAGTGCTCTGACAGGTAAATGAAGAGACTGACAGGTAAGGTTGGACATCTAATGGTAAGTATGAAATGTTATTTTACAGGGTTAGTTTAATGCCCCTCTCACTATTATTAGGGTGAGGGGGTAGGTAGAGTATTTTTATGGGAGGGGGGGTGGCTAGGGGCTTGGGGTCCCTTTATTATTTGTGGTCCCCACCCGCCGGTCATGGGTAGGGACCTGGGGGAGACATGAGGTCACTCCCATTATTTATTTATTTAGGGTCTCCACCCACCGCTCATGGGTGGGGATCAGGGGGGACATTAGGTCCCCCACATTATTTGTTTATTTAGGGTCCTCACCCGCTGTCCTTTCTTCTAGCCTAAATGTGTTACCTCATGTCACATTAGGTCCCCCCTTTAATTAATTAGGGTCCCCACCTGCCGCTCATGGGAGAGTCCTGGGGGAGACATTAGGTCCCCTCATTATTTATTTATTTAGGGTCCCCTCTCGCTGCTCATGGGTGGATCCTGGGGGAGACATTAGGTCCCCTCATTATTTATTTATTTAGGGTCCCCACTCGCTGCTCATGGGTGGGGACCAGCGGGGACATTAGGTCCCCCCTGTGGTATACCGCCTGTGGTTACCCATTCCTAGTTGTGATAGCTCCAGAGTGATTACAGCTGACAGTGATTATAGTATTAATGAAGTAGTAACCACAATATCACCCAAACACGAGCCGAGGCCTAGTGAAGGGTGAAGAAGAATTGTTTATTCCCAGCCAATTGGCTCACATTTATACAGAAACTTGTACAGTAGACACTCCCCAAAACACTCCCACAAACACACCCACAAGGTAACCACAAAATGCATTGTCATCGTGACTCAGCAATAAAAGTACAAATATGAAAAACCATAAAAATGCATATTTCCCACATAGGAACCCCCATAGTTTATACATTCCCAGATAGCCTGGATCTGAGCACCCAACATATCCGAAAAGCGCTCAGATCCCATGAACACAGTCAAAAAGCCACCGGGATTCTGACCAACAGCACAAAAGGCTCCTGCCCAAAACAGTTCCAGGGATTCAGTGGTAAAGGTCGGTCAACTTCGGGAATTCTATGCGAACGAAATATCATACAGACACTCTGGCTGATTGGAGAGCGCACATGCCAGGAGAGCGCTGTTTGGTACGAACAAACGTACCAAACAGCGCTCTCGTGACATGTATGGGGAAGAAGCAGACGTTCGTTAAAGTTCAGCGGTGTTTGGGAGTTTCAGTCCCACGCGATCGATGCCCAAACACCGCTGCCTGCATTCTCACGAACAAGATGGTCGCCAACACAGTTGGCCGCCAGACAATTAAAACACACTGATGGAAGTGTCAGGAGAGGCTAACATGTGTCAATAAACTCAGAACCAGAATCACATATAATTTTGCAACATTTAGAAATGTGTAAGCACTCTAAACTCGAGGTTTACAAATGATGTCTATTTCCTAATTATTGATACAATTCCTCTCTTATCTTACTTGCATTGCATGATTTATCTAAAGACGTGTGGTCACAAATTGAGAATTAATTGAAGTGTATTTCAGGGTGAGACCTGTGGTAGACAATATCACCAGGTTTGTGTGTCAATATCACCATGTGTGTGTGTCATGGTGTGTGTGTCTGTCTGTGTCATGGTGTGAGTGTGGGTCTGTCTGTGTCATGGTGTGTGTGTGTGTCATGGTGTGTGTGTGGATCTGTCTGTGTCATGGTCTGTCATGGTGTGTATCTGTCATGGTATATGTGTGTTTCTGTGTCTGTCATGGTGTATATGTGTGTTTAAAAATAGTGTTTTTGCTCACCTTTTTTCCCCCCACGCAGCGTGCTGGTCTCCCCTCGACTGGCCCTGCCTCTATGGCTAAGATCATCAAGCTTGATGATCTCAGCCAATCCAATGCTTTGCCATAGGATTGGCTGCAAAATGCTACACCAATCAGCATCTTCTCATAGAGATGCATTGAATCAATGTATCTCTATGGGGAACGTTCAGGCCCTGAATGTAGGTGCACTGACACAGGAAGCACCTCTGTCTCAGTGACTGTCACTAGCAGTGTCACTTTGAATAGTGTATAGATCATTCCCCTGCAATTTCACTGCTCAATTCACTGTCATTTAGGAGTTAAATCACTTTGTTTCTGTTTATGCAGCCCTGGCCACACCTCCCCTGGCTATGATTGACAGAGCCTGCATGAAAAAAAAACTGGTTTCACTTTCAAACAGATGTGATTTACCTTAAATAATTGTATCTCAATCTCTAAATTGAACTTTAATCACATACAGGAGGCTCTTGCAGGGTCTAGCGAGCTATTAACATATCAGGGGATAAGAAAATCTTAATGAAACAGAACTTGCAATAAAGAAAGCCTAAATAGGGCTCTCTTTACAGGAAGTGTTTATGGAAGGCTGTGCAAGTCACATGCAGGGAGATGTGACTAGGGTTCATAAACAAAGGGATTTAACTCCTAAATGGCAGAGGATTGAGCAGTGAGGCTGCAGGTGCATGTTCTATACACCAAAACTGCTTCATTAAGCTAAAGTTGTTCAGGTGACTATAGTGTCCCTTTAAGCTGTGTGTGTGTGTGTATGTGTGTGTGTGTGTGTGTGTGTGTGTGTGCGCGTCTGCTAGTGAGTGAGCGTGCTTGCATGTGTGTGCCTGCTAGCTTGTGTTTTTATGTCAATGAGCTGATGTAAATCAGTGAGATTGTTTGTCTATGAGGCTGTGTATCAATGAGATGTGTGTGTCATTGAGATGTCAGTGTCTGTATGTGAGTATACTTACTGTATAATTAAACGTTTTACTCTGAAAGGACCAATATTTTATATTAGAAAAAGCAATATATATATATATATATATATATATATATTACTCAATCATCTGTCATCTGGGGTGGTAAGACATAGCCTTACATATTACATGCGACAATATATGGCGCAGTGACATATGGGGCTGGCTTAACATTTTTTTCGAGGGCTGCTTTGTATCCACAGTCCGGCCCTGCACAAGTCTTTAGTTTTTTATGTCCATCATCAAAGTATGTAATTAGCATATATATGATGAAACAACAAACTTATGTAACATTTTAAAAAGATATATCAGAAGGTCACCTGAACTCCAATGCTCTGTAACAGCTTAGTTTCCCTTGCAAGCCATTGTTTTGCATGTAACATAAACACCGCTGAGAATTAATCAATTCCATGTCTTTTTATATCTTGTTCCCTTCAATAAAGATTTTCTTTGGCGTGGAACTAAACTTCGGAAATTCGAAATATTGAAATAGTTACTGAAGTATAATATTGTTTCTGGAATTTGCAACATTCCCAAACTCCCCCCCCCCCCCCTTCTCCTTTTGTAGCCAGGAT
Organism: Pelobates fuscus; assembly: GCF_036172605.1. Classification (NCBI taxonomy): domain Eukaryota; kingdom Metazoa; phylum Chordata; class Amphibia; order Anura; family Pelobatidae; genus Pelobates; species Pelobates fuscus. The sequence continues at coordinate 188,115,097 of NC_086322.1, read as the reverse complement.
ACATACTTTGTAGAGAGAACAACTAAGTGTTCTGCTATTTAGTTTACATGATCGAGATTTTAGTCCTTGTAATAAATTAAGTTAACGTCATCTTGGGCATGATGGAATTTATAATCCTCTCAGCATTTGCTCTGCAGAGACTGGATGTTACATAGTTACATCGCTGAAAAGAGACTTGCGTCCATCAAGTTCAGCCTTCCTCACATATGTTTTTGCTGTTGATCCAAAAGAAGGCAAAAAAAACCAAAAAAACTATTTTGCAACAAACTAGGAAAAAACTCCATCTTGACCCCAAAATAGCAGTCAGATGTCTCATTGGATCAAGCAGCTATTACCCCAATAATTAGAAATTATATCCCTGCATGTTATGTGTTTGCAACTACGGTATTTATCCGATTGCAGTTTAAACATCTGGACTCTGATAAAACCACCTTTTCAGGGAGAGAATTCCATATCCTTATTGCTCTTACTGTAAAAAAAACCTTTTCTTTGCCTTAGATGAAATGTCCTTTCTTCCAACCTAAGTGTGTGACCTTGTGTCCTATGTATAGCCCTGTTTATGAACAGATTTCCAGATAATGGTTTGTACTGACCCCGAATATATTTGTATGATGTTATCATATCCCCTCTCAGGCACCATTTTTCGAAATAAAGAGATTTAAATTTTTTAACCTACTTAACTAAAATGCTCCAATCCTTTTATCAATTTTGTAGCTCATCTCTGCACTTTTCTAGTGCCATGATATCCTACTTTAGAACAGGCGCCCAAAATCGCACAGCATATTCAAGGTGTAGTTTTACCAGTGATTTATAAAGAGGCAAAATTATATTTTCATCCCGAGAATTTATGCCCCTATTTATACATGACAAAACCTTACTGGCCTTAGCAACTGTAGATTGACATTGCATATTGCTGCCTAATTTGTTGTCTATAACAATTCCCAAATCCTTTTTGTGTGTGGTTATCCCTAATTCACTATAATTTAGGGTTTAAGTTGCTTGTGCATTCTTGACCCCGAAGTGCATAACTTTGCATTTCTCTACGTTAAATTTCATCTGCCATTGTAGTGCCCAGTCCCCCAATCTATCCAAATTCCTCTGCAGCAAAGCAACATCCTGCTCACATTTTATTCCTTTTATTAAAGTTTTGTGTCATCTGCAAACACTGATACATGACTTTTAATGCCTATTTCAAGATCATTTCTAATATGTTAAATAGAAGCGGTCCCAAAACAGAACCCTGATGGACACCACTTACCACTTTTATCCAGCCTGAAATTTTAGCATTAATGACAACTCGTTGTACTCTATCCTTAAGCAAATGTTCTATCCAAGAACAAGAATATTCATCTAGACCAATTTCTTTTAGTTTGAAGACTAACCTATTGTGAGGAACTGCATGGGCGTCCGCAGGAATTTTTTCAGGGGGGGGGGGGGGGCATAATTGGAATGACATCCATGCTTGGTCCTTTTTGACAGTGTCATGAAGGGGAGGAGCATAGTAATTATCAAATAAAGCCAGGGAGAATAGCGTTTTCACAATTATGGTGTCAGGAATACATGTTTGTATTCCTGACACATATTGTTCCTTTAAGCAAATTAAAGAAAGATTCTTTAAGGGGTTAAACTGCTCTCAAATGGTTTAACCCCAAAGGCTTCCTCCAGCTCCAGATTTCCAGGTCGTTAAGTGGTATTCGGCTTCTGAAATGGAGTGTCAGGAAGTGCAGATTGATGTCAGGAATGGGTGCTAGAGATTGGCTAGAGTGGTCAGTTGACGCTCTAAGCCAATCGCTAGTTCCCGGTTCATAAAATTTTTTATTTTTTATGAATGGGGAGCTACTGATTGGCTTAGAGTGCCAGCTGACTGCTCTAGCCAATCAGCGCACCCCTCCCCAACGGCCCTCTGTGCTTCCTGACAATCAGTAAATAAAAGTGAACACATTAACACTGTTATTTTTTTTTACCTGGGGAGATGAGAAGGTCCAGAGTTTCCCTGCCAGACCCAGGTACCAAAGCCTTATGATGTGGTGTCCAGAATAAAGTGAATGGCTCACTTTACTTGTCCTTCCTGCTCCAATTTCCGTTTCTTCTCCTTCATTTGACACAGTCTTCTTTTTAGACATGTGCAATTCGTTTCGGTCCAAATATATATTCGGACGTATTTCGGGCAATGCGGACATTCGGGTACTTCCGAATGTCCGAATTGCCAAAGTGCCGAATTGCCGAAGTTCCGAATTGCCGAGGCCCCAAAGTTCCGAAATTACCGAATTTCCGAAGTGTCAAAGTGCCGAAGTTCCGAAGTGCTGAAGTTCCGAAGTTGACGAAGTTCCGAAGTGTTAAAGTGCCGAAGTTCCAAAGCACAGTATTGCCTAAGTACTAATATACCTACCCAGTGAAAGAAGAAGAATGTTACATTGTATACAATTTTAAATAAAAAGTATACAAACATAGCCAGGATTCGCCTGTAAGCATTTGCAACACTTACAACAATCAAGTAACATACATTCATATAAAATGTAAGTTACTTGGCCAGTCAGTGTAATGACAGGAAGCAGAGGGGAGGGAAACTGTGGGCTGTACTATTATGTTATTGGTTGTTTTATACCTCCCCCTGGGTGTGTTCTGTTTGTACCTGACTGTAATAAAAACCAGGCTGGGTGTGCCAGCACCTGAGATTCTGCTTGACCCTCAAAACGAAGTGTCGTCTCGTTATTGGGGGAATTGGATTGTATGCTGACTGCCAGGAGTGTAAGCGGATTATTTGCTTTTCCTGTTCAGCTATTCCAGGGTTCGTGTGTTTCCAGTTCGGGAGTAGGAAGATTTGTACAGTTTGCAGTTCGGGAGATTGGTGCTTGCAGTAGCTGCTGGTCTATGGGAAAGGGGATTATCGCCTAAACGGTTTTTATCCCCTTGTGAGCGAAACGGTCTGTTACAGGCAGGGCCGCCATCAGGGGGTGACAACCATAACAGTTGTCACGGGCCCGGCGGCCCTGGGGGGCCCGGCCGTCCGGGCCCCACGTGTGGGGCCCATCGGGTGGCCCACACACTTAGGGCCACCCGATGAGCCCCCTCCTTCAGGGGCCCGGTCAGCGCTGTGGCCGTTGTTTAGCGCGACCGGGCCCCTTTAAAAAAAAAAAAAAAAGCAGCCGCAAGTGCTGCTGGGAGGAAGTAGTCACTTCCTCCCAGCTCACTCCGCGCGGGAGGAGCGCGCGCGCCCAGCCGTGAAGAGGGAGAGCCAGGCAGTGAAGAGGGAGCAGCGCCGACTCCTATCATCCCCAGCCACCCTCCTGCAAAGAAAAGGTAAGAGACAGGAGGGTGGCTGGAAAATGAGCTGTGTGTGTGTATGTATGTGTGTCTGTGTCTGTCTGTAAGTGTGTGTCTGTATGCATGTCTGTCTGTCTGTATGTGTATGTCTGTATGCATGTATGTCTATGTATGTATGTCTGTCTGGATGCATGCATGGCTGTCTGTATGTCTATGTCTGTCTGTCTGTATGCGTGTATGTCTGTATGCATGCATGTATGTCTATGTATGTATGTCTATGTATGTATGTCTGTATGCATGTATGTCTATGTATGTATGTATGTCTGTCTGTGTATGTCTATGTATGTCTGTGTGTATGTCTATGTATGTATGTCAAAGAAACAGCAACCTCAAAACCTCACCCTACTGATGTGAATATTTCTACTTTAAACATCATATCATAATGTTCCTGGACATATTAAAAACCTAACTTGTTTGTTGCCACTCATATTATGTATGTATGTCTGTGTGTCTGTATGCATGTATGTGTATGTCTGTCTGTCTGTATGCATGTCTGTCTGTGTATGTCTGTATGCATGTATGTCTGTCTGGATGCATGCATGGCTGTCTGTATGTTTATGTCTGTCTTTCTGGATGCGTGTATGTCTGTCTGTATGCATGTATGTCTGTGTGTATGTATGTCTGTGTATGTATGTCTGTCTGTGTATGTATGTCTGTATGTCTATATGCATGTATGTCTATGTATGTATGTATGTCTGTCTGTATGTGTATGGCTGTATGCATGTATGTCTGTGTGTATGTCTGTGTGTATGTATGCATGTGTGTGTATGTATGTCTGTCTGTATGCATGTATGTCTGTGTATGTATGTCTGTCTGGATGCATGCATGCCTGTCTGTATGTCTATGTCTGTCTGTCTGTATGCATGTATGTCTGTGTGTCTGGATGCATGTATGTGTATGTATGTCTGTCTGCATGCATGTATGTCTGTCCGTATGTCTATGTATGTATGTCTGTATGCATGTATGTCTATGTATGTATGCATGCATGTCTGTGTGTATGTCTGTATGTATGTCTGTGTGTATATGTATGTATGTATGTATGTATGTATGGCTGGATGCATGTTTGTGTGTATGTCTGTATGTATGTCTGTGTGTATGTCTATGTCTGTCTGACTGCATGCATGTATGTATGTTTGTGTATGTCTGTATGCATACATGTATGTCTGTATGCATGTATGTCTGTATGTCATTATATATGTATATATGTATGTCTGTATGTCAGTATGAATGTATGTCTGCATATCATTATGAACGTAGGTCTGTGTGTATCTGTGTATGGATGTCTGTATGCATGTATGTCTGTCAGTATGTCTGTATATATGCATGTATGTCAGTCTGTATGTATGTATGTCTCTATGCCATTATGAATGTATGTCTGTGTATGTCTGTATGCCATTATGAATGTATGTGTGTATGGATGTCAGTGTCTGTATGTATGAATGTGTATGTATGTATGTATGTATGTCGGTGTCTGTATGTATGTATGTGTCTTTATGTCCTCTTGCATGTGTGTCTGTATGTATGTTAGTATATGTCTGTCTGTCACTATGTATGCCTGTGTGTATGTCTCAGTATGTGTGTGTCAGTATTTATGCCTGTATGCGTGTATGTCTGTTTCAGTATGTGTGTCTGTTAGTATGAATCTGTGTCCTTTTGTATCAGTGTGTGCGTTTGTGTCTGTGTGTGGACCCAGTGGGCGGTATTTGGAGGCGGGCCCCAGGGGGCCCAGACCCTGAGCTGAGTTAGGGGCCCCAAAATTTCTGGTGGCGGCCCTGGTTACAGGTCCCCCTTCCCGAGCCCCCACCTGCGCTTCTAAACTAAAGGGGGGGCCAATTTCCCCCCGCACCCCCACCCCTGAGCGGCGGGTGGGGGCCCTAAAAAAAATGTCCCCCTCCCCACCCCCAGGTGACTAGGGGTCCCCAAACCCCTAGTCACCCCCTCCCCCCCCCCGGAAAAAAATGATCCCCCTACCTACCCCCTCAACCTAAAAATAATAAGGGTGGGCCTTTAACTAAGAACCTGTAAAAACAAAAATAATAAATAACTTACCATTTGATGTTTTCTTTCTTCTAAAATCTTATTTTTTCAGCCCCAAAAAAGGCCAAATAAAAAAACATAATAACCGACGCAATAAAAAAAAAAAAATTACACGCTGTGTAATTTGACTCATAACTCTCTGATTGGTTACTTAATCCATCAATCAGAGAGTTATGAGTCAAATTACACAGCGTGGGAAAATTCCAAAGAACTTTCCCACGCTGTGTAAAATGACACAGAGCCTCTGATTGGTGTATTTCAAACCAACCAATCAGAGTGCTGTGACAGGTAAATGTAGAGACTTACCTGTCAGTCTCTTCATTTACCTGTCAGGGCACTCTGATTGGATGGCTTAAACCCACCAATCAGAGTGCTCTGAGCCTAATTGCAGGGCGGGGCAAGGCTTTATAAGCCTTCCCCTGCCCTGCAGAGCTCAGTCTGCGTGGAGCCCTCCATGGGTGAAGAAGGATTATTTTTTTTTGCGCTCGTTTTTTTTTTTTATGACAGACAGACCCACACTGTCAGAGTGCTCTGTGTCATTTTACACAGCGTGGGAAAGTTCTTTGGAATTTTCCCACGCTGTGTAATTTGACTCATAACTCTCTGATTGATGGATTAAGTAACCAATCAGAGAGTTATGAGTCAAATTACACAGCGTGTAATTTTTTTTTTTTTATTGCGTCGGTTATTATGTTTTTTTTATTTGGCCTGTATTGGGGCTGAAAAAAGAAGATTTTAGAAGAAAGAAAACATCAAATGGTAAGTTAGTTGTTATTTTTTTTTTTTTACAGTTTCTTAGTTAAAGGTCCCCCCCTCATTATTTTTAGGGTGAGGGGGGTAGGTAGGGGGATAATTTTTTTGGGGGGGAGGGGGTGACTAGGGGTGTGAGGACCCCTAATCGCCTGGGGGGGAATTGTTTTTAGGGCCCCCACCCGCCTCTCAGGGGTGGGGGCCAGGGGGAGGACAATAGTTCCTCCACCCTATTGGTATTTAGGGCCCCCACCCGCCGCTCAGGGGTGGGGGCCAGGGGGGAGGACATTAGGTCCCCCCCCTTTATTAGTATTTAGGGCCCACACACACCACTCAGGGGTGGGGGCCATGGGGGAGGACATTAGGTCCCCCCCTTTTTAGTATTTAGGGCCCCCACCCGCCACTCAGGGGTGGGGGCAAGGGCGGAGGACATTAGGTCCCCCCTTATTAGTATTTAGGGCCACCACCCGCCGCTCAGGGGTGGGGGCCAGGGGGGGACATTAGGTCCCCCCCTTATTAGTATTAAGGGCCCCCACCCACCGCTCAGGGTGGGGGGGAGGACAATAGGTCCCCCCCATCATTTACTTGGGGGGGGGCTTTTTTTTTTTTTTTTTAAACAGTCTGCTCACTGTTTACTAGACATGCCCCTACTCGCGCTATAGCGAGTAGGGGAAAAATGTACTAATACTAAGTCATTTTTGCTTAGTATTAGTAAATTTGTCTGAAAGACCAATTTAGGTCTTTCAGCCTTTTGGTAGATAACTCCCTAATACCATGGGAATTAGGGAGTTATCTACTAAGCGGCTGCAATAGAAGTCCCGAAGTGCTGAAGTCCCGAAATTCCGAAGTTCCGAAATTCCGAAGTTCCGAAGTGTTGAAGTGCTGAATTGCCGAAGTCCCGAATTGCGAAAATTCAGAATTTCGGAATGCCAAACCGAACGAAAATTTTCCCCATGCACATGCCTACTTCTTTTTCTTCTGACACTGTCTTCTCTCCTCCTTGGCTCCTTCTGCTCCTTTACCTTTCTGCTAATTTCTGCTTATTGTGCTCCCTTCTCTTTCTGATCCCTTTCTGCTCCTTCTCCTACTTTACCTTAGTGCTCCTTCTGATTCTTTCTGTTCCTTTCCCTTTGTGCTTCTTCAGTCCCTTTCTGCTCTTTGCATACCATTCCTTCTCCTTGCAGACCCTTCCTGCTCATTTCTGTTCCTTCTCCTACTTCACCTTTGTGCTCCTTCTGTCCCTTCTTGCTCCTTGCTGCCTTTTTCAGCTCCTTGCTGACCCTTTCTGCTCCTTCTACTTTACTTTTGTGCTGCTTTACCTTCCTGCACCTTGCTGATCCTGTAGACTGTCTTCCCCAATCTCTTACTTACCTGATCTATAGGCTGTCTCTCTTCCCCAATCTCTTACTTCCCTGATCTATAGGCTCTGTCCCACCATACCTCACTTCCCTGACCTGTAGGCGATCTCTGCCCCCCACCATGCCTCACTTCCCTGACCTGTAGGCGATCTCTGCCCCCCACCATGCCTCACTTCCCTGACCTGTAGGCGATCTCTGCCCCCCACCATGCCTCACTTCCCTGACCTGTAGGCGATCTCTGCCCCCCACCATGCCTCACTTCCCTGACCTGTAGGCGATCTCTGCCCCCCACCATGCCTCACTTCCCTGACCTGTAGGCGATCTCTGCCCCCCACCATGCCTCACTTCCCTGACCTGTAGGCGATCTCTGCCCCCCACCATGCCTCACTTCCCTGACCTGTAGGCTATCTCTGCCCCCCACCATGCCTCACTTCCCTGACCTGTAGGCTATCTCTGCCCCCCACCATGCCTCACTTCCCTGACCTGTAGGCTATCTCTGCCCCCCACCATGCCTCACTTCCCTGACCTGTAGGCTATCTCTGCCCCCCACCATGCCTCACTTCCCTGACCTGTAGGCTATCTCTGCCCCCCACCATGCCTCACTTCCCTGACCTGTAGGCTACCTCTGCCCCCCACCATGCCTCACTTCCCTGACCTGTAGGCTATCTCTGCCCCCCACCATGCCTCACTTCCCTGACCTGTAGGCTATCTCTGCCCCCCACCATGCCTCACTTCCCTGACCTGTAGGCTATCTCTGCCCCCCACCATGCCTCACTTCCCTGACCTGTAGGCTATCTCTGCCCCCCACCATGCCTCACTTCCCTGACCTGTAGGCTATCTCTGCCCCCCACCATGCCTCACTTCCCTGACCTGTAGGCTATCTCTGCCCCCCACCATGCCTCACTTCCCTGACCTGTAGGCTATCTCTGCCCCCCACCATGCCTCACTTCCCTGACCTGTAGGCTATCTCTGCCCCCCACCATGCCTCACTTCCCTGACCTGTAGGCTATCTCTGCCCCCCACCATGCCTCACTTCCCTGACCTGTAGGCTATCTCTGCCCCCCACCATGCCTCACTTCCCTGACCTGTAGGCTATCTCTGCCCCCCACCATGCCTCACTTCCCTGACCTGTAGGCTATCTCTGCCCCCCACCATGCCTCACTTCCCTGACCTGTAGGCTATCTCTGCCCCCCACCATGCCTCACTTCCCTGACCTGTAGGCTATCTCTGCCCCCCACCATGCCTCACTTCCCTGACCTGTAGGCTATCTCTGCCCCCCACCATGCCTCACTTCCCTGACCTGTAGGCTATCTCTGCCCCCCACCATGCCTCACTTCCCTGACCTGTAGGCTATCTCTGCCCCCCACCATGCCTCACTTCCCTGACCTGTAGGCTATCTCTGCCCCCCACCATGCCTCACTTCCCTGACCTGTAGGCTATCTCTGCCCCCCACCATGCCTCACTTCCCTGACCTGTAGGCTATCTCTGCCCCCCACCATGCCTCACTTCCCTGACCTGTAGGCTATCTCTGCCCCCCACCATGCCTCACTTCCCTGACCTGTAGGCTATCTCTGCCCCCCACCATGCCTCACTTCCGTGACCTGTAGGCTATCTCTGCCCCCCACCATGCCTCACTTCCCTGACCTGTAGGCTATCTCTGCCCCCCACCATGCCTCACTTCCCTGACCTGTAGGCTATCTCTGCCCCCCACCATGCCTCACTTACCTGATCTGTAGGCTCTCTCTCCCTCCCCTTACCTGATCTGTAGGCTGTCTCTGCTGGCTGCATGTGTTGCTCCCCTGCGGATTCAGTCAGAGAGAAGCAGGGATAAGATGCAGCTGACTATTCCTGTCTCTCTCCATACACAGCACCACCTACTGTCCGGTGCCGGTATTGCACTGTAATTTTAATCTCACACTACAATTAGGAGAACAAGCTGAAAAATCCAGGGGGGGGGGGGGTCAAGTGCCCTCGCTTGCCCCCACCTGTGGACGCCCATGAGGAACCGTATCAAATGCCTTGGAAAAATCCAAGTAGATCACATCCACTGCAACACCTTGATCTATACTTTTACTTACTTCTTCGTAGAATGCAATTAGGTTAGTTTGACATCTGAAGCAACATATAAGTCCCCTTACTCCCCGACCCCCACTTTCTGTGTAACCCCAACTTCAGCTGTCAGGTAGAAGATGGTAGCAGGGAACTGATATTATTACATATAGAACCAACATATTCTGTTCAATGTGTGTGTAGAATATAAAGCAAACTGGGATACGGCTGTGTACCTAAAAAAATATAAGACAAAATAACATAGTGTAGTATCCTTGGGTATAATAAGTGACATGTCAATATAGCACACTCACAAGATATCCAGATAGTAAGTGCCTGTAGGGTGCCTCCCTCGATAGCAGTGGGGGGCTCAGAGGTATCCTCCTATCGTCCTTCTTGTAACCAAATCAGCATATGAATCGGAACAGGAACCAGGAAGGTGGTAAAAAATATATTTATTGAAATGGATAAAATGGTATAAAATACCACTTTAAGTCCTACACATTTCGTTCCCGTGCAGGAACTTCTTCAGGGACTTAGTAAAAAAAGGTAACAATAAAATCACAGAATACAGAATACAATATATGTATTCTGTGGTTTTATGGTTACCTTTTTTTTACTAAGCCTACACTGCTCACTTCTCAATCCGTGGAAGCTATGTGTCTATTCTGTGCAAGATACAGGGCCAGCGTGCCCTCTAGGCGACTTAGGCAGTCGCCTAGGGCTCACCGGCTCAGATGGCATCAGATTTGAGTGACACGGTAGGAGGGAAGCGCACACAAACACACACCACATCGCTTACACAAACTGGTATCCCTATACACTACATCCATTAGAAAACACACATTACATCCTCTACAATAACACATTACATCCTCTACAATAATACATCCCCTACACACATTCACTCCACTCCTTGTGAGTGAACTCATGGGTGGGCCTTGTAGGCATACTCACGGTCAGGCCCTGGGGGGCCCAGACCGTCATCAGTGTAAGGGGCCCAAAAAAATGGAGCTGCTTCCTGTTTGTTGATTTTTGTGATCACTGCCTCCAGAGAGCCTTTTTTAACACCAGACCAGTGGAGCCAGACTGGAGCTTGAGCCAATCATCGTCCTCTTGTCCTCATCTAGTGGTAAGTATGCAATCCAGTATATTATTAGTTGCACTAATCTCTAATTTAACTCACATTAAAGTGACACTATAGTCACCAGAACCACTACAGATTAATGTAGTGGTTCTGGTGTCTATAGCCTACCCCTGCAGGATTTTTTTTTTTTTTTTTTTTTTAATTCTTTATTTTGGGTGTGCAGTGATTAGTACAGTTTACAGTTTTGTCTCTTAACAAAAGGTATATTGACAATGTTTGGACGGTTATAAACCAGGTATGCTGCACATTTTTTTTTTGTCGTTCGTGGAGGATAACACGCTTTTTCACAAGATGGCAATATATAAACAGTAAGGCAGGATAAAACATAACAGTATCACTAGATTAATCTATAAGCTAAGAACAAGGACATTTTTATATTGTGCTTTCGCACAAATCAAGTGTAGCGTATGATAGTAGGTGGTGGCAAGTGTGATAGCAGGAGTGGCAACTGGTAGTAATAGTTTTGGTCGTCATGGTTACAGGTTTGGTAGTACAGGCGTTCAAGTGGTGTCATGTCAGGATGTCCACTATTTCAGGTAGACTAGATAAGTTAGTGTTTGTTGTGGTCAGGTGTATGTGACTCTGGGTTCGTGGCTTTTTATGGTGCTGTGTGGCCCTACTCTCTGTAAAGGTCATGTGTGGCAATATCGCTTAGCATGCTTTGTGTGAGCGGGTCTTATGTCAGGGCGTCTCGGTCAGGCTATAGACTGACTTGTGTTCAGGTTTCATCGGGCTATGCACCCGTGTGTCTAGAGTGTCCCGGAGGGAAGGTGGGGGGGTGGAGAGGGAGCTCCTAGAGTTCCCGTCTCTCCGACTGTTGCGTGAGGTTCTCAGCGTGTTCGGTATACTGTGAGTTAGTATGTCCATGCGTACTGTCAGGTGTAGGTAGCACATAGATGTGTGTCAAGCTGGGTATCAGCATTCAAGGAACCAACAATAATAAAAAAAAAAAAATAATATAAAAAAATATAAAAAAAAAATTATTAAGAAGGGAAACAGTCATTCCAAAAGAAGGTTAGAAGTCCGCTGTGGCTCCAGGGACTGTGTATGATGTGTGGGAATTATTTCAGTCCATGTTTTTCAAGTGTCCCGATTTGTCGGTCCCTTGCTTCTCGGGATGAATGGCACCGTGTTGTCTGGGTCCCATTTCTGTGCAGTGGCCTCTGTTGCGTCGTTTCTGTCTTGTAATCCCAATTTGGCGAGCACTGCAGGTATTTCTGTGGTCGCGGAGACCCTGTGTGTGGTCCCGTTTTGGGTGATTAGCAGGGATCGAGGTGTCCCCCAACGGTATGGCATTTTCGAGGAGCGCAATAGGCTCGTAAAGTGGGATAGTGTCCGGCGCCACTGAAGCGTGGCTCTGGTTAGATCCTGAAAGAAAAGCAGCCGTGCATTTTCAAAGGCCAAGGGGGTTTTGTCCCGTACTGCCGACATGATGTTGGCTTTGTCCTGTGTGGTGGCACAGCGTAAGATAATATCCCTGGGAGTTGTATTAGGCATTGTGGCTGAGGGTGGGAGTCTGTACAGCCCGTCGAGGAGCATCTTCCGTGCTGTCGGTGGCGGCAAGATGGTGGCCAGGAGCCGTCTCACATAGTGAGGTAGTTCTTCAGGTGTTATGTCAGAGGGTACAGAGGTTGGACTGCAATTGTTGTATTGATTCCTTTACTGCTGTGATATCTGTGTGGAAGGACATGATGCTCTCCTCTGTCACCCTTACTCTCTCAGTTACTTTCTGCACTTCCCCTTTAAACAGGCCCACGTCCGCGGCCAGTGTCTCCTTAATGTCTTGCACCCAATTATGGAGGTCTTGTTTAGTGGCCAATGTGTTGTCAAGTGGTGCCTGTGTTGGTGTCAGGGTGTACTCACATTCATTCTCTGCTTGAGCAGGTGTGTGAGACTCCGTCCGGGTCGTTGTCAGAGTTTGTGGGGCCTCCGCGGCCATCTTAGATTGTGCTTGCCTCTGCAGCAGAGCCCCAATGTCGGTCTGCTCTGCCGGGTGGCCGGTTAGTACCTTCTGTGTTCGTCTCCCCATGTTCGTTGGGGTATTGTTGTAGGTCGGCAGAGGGTCATTAGAGGGTGGGGGCTCACCTCGGCTGTATACTCCGTCCAGGAAATACTCAAGCCCGGCGGCTGTCGGCGAGGTATAGGCCTTGAGCCTCCGTTTTACCTTTTCCGATCTCTGGGGTTGGAAAAAGGGCATCAATGTGTGCGTTTTGTCACCCTGATGCCGGTTTCAGGATGGGTCTGGCACTCGGTCGGTTCTATTTTCGAATGTTTGCGGATTTGTTTCAGGCTTGTTAGGAGCAGGCAGGAATGGCATCCACTCCGGTTCAGGTTCAGGCCACGCTGCTCCCCCCCCCCTGCAGGATTTTTTATGTAAACACACTGCCTTATCAGAGAAAAGACACTGTGCAGCACTGGTGTTGGCTCATATGACATATCATATGGGTTGGGAATTGTGATGTCACATGGTGGGCAGAGCATATGGGGGAGGCAAATTTTTGTTTTCATAGGGAAGAAAACATCCTTGCACCGGCCCTGGCAAGATATGAACTCATTTATTAGCTGAGAGCATCAGCTGATACACTGTTAGTGAATAAGGTCCTATTTTGCACAAAATTGATGTTCAGCTTCTGCAGGATGAAGAAAAGAAGCAACATGAATTTGGAATAACAAGCAGCCTAGAAAAAAGTTTATAACAACGTTATCATGCATAGTATTGCATGAAGAGAGTGTGAAGGTAGACTTTAAAATAAACTAAAAGAACTGCTTTATTTTAAGCAGACATAAAAAAAAAAAAAAACATTTTGAATGCTTTAATATGCATCAGATGCTAGGTAATTTTCCTAGACCATTTAGGTGTCTGCATTCTCTGTGAGAATATAATAGCACTTACAGTTGATCAGGGTAGATCTAGTAGGGCAGAAATATCACTTCTTGCAAAGGCCTTTTGCAATGCAATTGTTATATAATCTGCAAATAAAATCATACTTTGCCTTCCAAATATCATTTTTGAAAATATTCTAGGACAGATCTCCAGGCAACATAAGTAATTCGTAACATTTTACCATTTAAATGATCGCTAGAAAATATTTGCAAGAATTTAATGCTTTCTTGTGTTTGTGTCACGGGTGGCGGTACGGAGACCGGGACCCCTGAGTGCCTGATGATGATGATGGGAGTCTTAGCGTGGAAATGGACTATCAGGGCCTGGTGCAGACATAACGAAGTACTATATATGTAAAATATTGGAGATTTAGACATACATAAATGGCCAAAATGTATGCAGCCCACCACTGCGCCAAAGTACTCCAATTACGGTGGGTCCTGCCTAGGTATGCATAACGAAATAAACAAAAATAAAACACACACAGTACTTACTTGCAAAGAAAGGGGCGGAGGACATGAAGCCACTGCCTGCAGGAACCAACTGAAACAAAATGATTAATGGCAAGGAACGTGGCAACATAAAACATATAAAGGAATCCAGGAGACTGGAAATTCCAGGAATGGAATAAAGGAATGAACCCAGAAAACCCAGCATAAAGAAAACCAGACAGAATAGAAAAACAGAAAAAACAAGAAAAACTAAATAAGAATTGTAAAAAGAGTACTGGATATCAGAAGCCAAGGCAAGACATCTCCGCAGAACAGAACAGGATGTGACAGTTTGCTTTAGACAATTTTTTTATCCATCCTGCAATCTTTTGCTTAGTTGATGCAATCATCTGCAGACAGACGTATATCTAAAATGTCATCAGTCCAGTCAAAATAAATAAACCAAATATTTCCAGTTTACCATCATTGTATAAATGGCACATGATATGCAAATCCTTTATCCTGTGGACATTTCCAAGTTTTAAAAATGGTTAAAAAGACCAAGTAGGGGGGGCGTGGCTTGCCTGTGCATGGAGTGAGACGTGCTTTTCGGAGCTCCGCGATCTCAACCCACATAGCCTCTATTATTAGCGGACCCACGCAGGCGAAATGGGGAGGACTAAGCGCCAGGGCACCCCTGGACCATCGGGCACTAGCCCATCGAGAAAACAGGCCGGCCCGATGGATGATTTTCTCTCCACGCCAGACGTTTACCGTGCCACGAGGCAGGCAGACAAAATGGTGGCGGCATCCCCTGGTGCTGAGAGCGGAGCAGGCTCGGAGCCAAGCCCAGCCAGAGGGGAAACTTTAACACAAATCACGGCGGAACTGACAGCCATATCGGCTAATATGCTCACCAAGCAAGATAAAACTGCCATGGTAGCGGAACTGAGAGCGGCAATCCGTGAGGAGATTCTGGAGGTGCGCAGGGACCTCACGGCCTTGGAGGAGCGTGTCACAGAGCTGGAGCATGAAAACTTGCAGGCGATTCAACACTCCCAGGCAGCTGACCATGCCACTGCCAGGCAGGGCTCAGTGCTCCTAGACCTCCGCAGACAGGTGGAGGATCTGGACAACAGGGGCAGGCGGAATAATATCAGGATCAGAGGCATGCCCGAAACTGAAACTGAGGACCTGGGTACTGCCCTCGCACAGCTTTTCACTCGTATACTGGGCGACGGAGCTCAGGATGACTACCACATCGAACGTGCACACAGGGCCCTGCGGCCCCCAAGAAGGGATGGCCTGCCCCGAGATGTGATCTGCTGCCTCCTCTCCTTTCAGCTCAAAGAAGCCATTATGAGGGCAGCTCGCACGCAGACAGTCACCTATCTGGACGCCCCGATTTCCTTATACCAAGACCTCTCTGCCCTCACTTTAGATGCACGGAGAGCCCTACGACCCTTGACAGGCATCCTTCAGGAAAAGCGCATCCCATACAAGTGGGGCTTCCCCTTTAGCCTACAGGCTAAGAAGGGCAACACGTGGTGCTCCCTACGTTGGCCTAACGATATACCCGGCTTTCTGAGAGCCCTCGATCTACCGCCAGTCACGGTCCGCAACTGGATCCTGGACCAGCCTCCACCGCGACCATCCCACCCCGAGGTCCCTGAGGCTCTCCGTAACCAACCTAGGAGAGATGCGCAACCCGCCCGCTGGGGGGGCCCAGCAGGCCCCGAAGAATAACAACTGGTCCCTAGATAAGCATCACGTCGTCTTGGTCCCGCAGCAGCAGGAGCCGGCCTGAGCAGGCCTCCCCAGACGACTTCGCTAACAGATAAGTTGCCACGATTATATTTACACTAGAACACTTAGCTTGTAACATGGGTGGGAACCGGGACAGACCGCCGGCAGGGCCTCCCTACATACTTGTTGCGATGTGAACAGTGGCGGTTTTCCCAAAGCCACATTTAGGCCCTTGCCGAATTTGGGTGGGGTACGGGTAAATGCCAACTCCTTTCTTGGGACATTTGGGACTCCATACACCCTACCACCCTATGCAGGCAGGCCCAGCCCGATTGATAGTACTCCTCCGCCTGGGGAGCGGCCAACTTACCCTACGGCAGCAGTTGCAGGACCAGTTTAGGAGCCACCCTTACGCGCTGCCTACGAAGGCCGGCCAGCCCGAACTTTCGGCACATATTTTGCAAGGGGGCATCCATGGGGCAGAAGAGACGTGCTGTTATTGTATTTGGGCAGTTTATGAATATTGTTGGAGGGCGGGGGGCTGGTGCTGTACCATGATGTGTCACCTTATCCGACTTAGTAGCTCGTGCCGCCCCACGGCGGGCGGTGGGCCGCTAGGCCGGCGCCTGCGGTCTGGCGGTACTGAATGACGACCTTGACTGGCTTTCTGTTTATTACGGCTGGTGCGGCCCGGGGGCCGCGCTGAATCACTCGCGCCACGTGCTTTCCCCCCAATTAAACTGTATGCGGTCTCCCTACAATGCCGTGGCGGGCGGTTTGGACTGCGGCCCCGGGGTCGCTCCCCCCCGACTCACAAGGCCCTTCACGGTTAATGTATGTCAACAGTTATGATGTATTCCAACAGTTATGTTCGGTTCCTTGTTGTTTTATTACGTTATAAATAACCTTGATGTAAGCAACCTGTATAAGGTTACCGGGGTATGCTGATGACACGAGGTGGCAACACTTTCACAACCAGTACCCAGACTCCCCGCCCGGACGGTACCACACCCCCTGCCCGGTTTACAGGATGGCTCTGGCGCCTCGCCACGTGATTCCCATTCCCCGGACGACTAATAGCCGAGACGTACGCCCCACAACGTGGGTCGAGGGAGAGCGGACACCGCTCTCTTTGAACGAACCTCTCCTACCGGACTTTCTCACCCCCCTGCAACCGACCCACCCGTAGATCAGGTCTCCCTCTCACGACCTAACCCCCCGAAGCCCCTGACGGGCCTGAACCCACGGACAGGGATATTTCCCCTACTTCTCCCTCCCCAACTCCCCTCCTTCTCCCCACTCCACCCCGAACAGCCATGGCGACCACTTTCACCCCCGCTTCCCTGACCCTATTCTCACATAATATTCGAGGTCTTAATGCCCCCGAAAAACGGCGACAATTACTGAGAACCTTGTGGTCACATAGGGCCTCGATAGCGTTTCTGCAGGAAACGCACCTTAAAGGCAACGAGGCCCCCCAGATACGGGATAGACGGTACCCGCTGGGATTTTACGCCAACAACCCAGATTCCAAACGCGCAGGCGTGGCCATTGTTTTCGCTAATAAGGTCCCGATCGAGAACACTACCTCACAAGCAGACCCCCAGGGGAGGTTTTTATTTGTAAAGGGTGCAATTGCAGCACATAAGTACACATTTGCCACGATCTATTGCCCCAATAAGGGACAGCATCGATTCCTGATGAAAACCTTGGCACAACTGGAGAGGTTCCGAGAGGGAACCTTGATACTAGCCGGCGATCTTAATATTCCGCTGGATCCCTGGATGGATACATCCGTGGGCACCAGTACCATCCCCGCACACTGCTTAAGGCAAGCCAAACAAGCTCTGGGTAAATCGGGCCTAGTCGACTGTTGGAGGGTGGCGCATCCCGACGCTAAAGACTACACATGCTACTCCGCAGTACACAATAGATACAGTCGGATAGACTATGTCTTCCTTGCCCAAGAATACCTCCCCTTCCTCCTCGCATCCAACATCGGAATACAACGTGACTCGGACCATGCCCCAGTTCTCATCACACTTAAGTCCCCACTCTTCAAACCCAGGGAACGCTGTTGGAAACTCAATGAAAGTGTATTGGGAGACACTACCTTCACCACCCAAATAGCACAGACCTTGACGCATTATTTTGCTGACAACGACGACACCGACGTGGCCCCCCTCACGGTGTGGGAGGCACATAAATGTGTGATCAGGGGACAGTTTATCAAACTTTGCACCCAACGCAAGAAAGACCACGCCACACGGATCCAGACACTGACACGAACAATAGCGGACTTGGAGACGCAACATAAACAAGACCACACGGACGATACCTACCGCCTTCTCACCGACCAACGTAGACAACTCAGGGACTTGCTCTCACAGAATCTGTTACATACTATCCGGAAGTCTAATAGACATTTTTACGAATTCTCCAACAAATGCGGGAAAATGTTGGCCCGCACCCTGACACAGAGGCATAGACAGCAACATGTGCATCAGATAAGGGGCAGGGATGGAACGGTGAAACGGACACCTCCGGACATCTTACAAGCATTTAGGCATTTTTACGCAGATCTGTACAATATTGACGCAACCTCACACCGCGCGGACACCTCCCTACATCAGCATAGGATAGAGGCGTTCCTCTCTGAGTATGTGGGGCGCAAGGTCCCGGCGGACGTAGCCGAGGACTTGGACCGCCCGATAACTGAGGAGGAACTTGCCGCAGCCCTTAAACAATCTAAGTCCAACAAAGCGCCAGGCCCCGACGGCCTGCCGACCACGTACCTGCGCAAATTCCAAAATATACTGCTGCCTCATTTGCTGCAGGGTCTCAACTCCCTGTTGGAAGGTGGCAGGTTCCATGTTGACACATTACACGCGACGGTGACGGTAATACCCAAGGACGGTAAGGACCCCTCTGACTGCGGGAGTTATAGACCGATATCACTACTCAATGCAGATCTAAAATTATTTGCCAAGACCATGGCCCTGAGACTCTCCCGCATACTCCCCGCGCTGATACACCCGGACCAGGTGGGCTTTGTCCCTGGTAGAGAGGCACGGGACAATACTATCCGAGCCCTCAATCTGATCCACTCCGCCCGGTCGACCGGCAAAAATTTGGTACTGGTCTCCACGGACGCAGAGAAGGCCTTTGACCGGGTGGATTGGAAGTACCTGGAAGCCACCCTGCGTCATATGCAGTTCGGGCCCAATATCCGCTCATGGGTCTTAGCTTTGTACACTAACCCCACGACACGTATCCGGATCAACGGAGCGCTCTCGGCCCCGTTCAACATACGCAACGGCACCAGGCGAGGCTGTCCCCTGTCCCCCCTCCTGTTCGCCCTCACCCTGGAGCCCTTCCTGGAGGCGGTCAGATGGGACGGGGGTATTACGGGGTACAGCATGCACCGGGTGGAGCATAAGGTGGCGGCATACGCCGACGACATGCTGTTTTTCATAGACAACCCCATAGTGTCATTCCCCAACCTGCTTCGGGCCTTCAGGGAGTTTGGAGGCATCTCCAACCTCAAGCTGAACATGACTAAATCGGAGGCACTACCGATCTCACTCACTGCGGCAGGGATCGCTCACCTACACTCACAATTCCGCTTTTCATGGTGCACTGATAAGCTCAAATACCTCGGGATCTGGCTACCTACTAAATTGACCCTACTGTACCAGTTAAACTTCCTCCCCATCCTTACGGCCTTACTGAATGACCTCCGGCGCTGGAGGGGCCTTTATGTCTCCTGGTTCGGCCGGATCAACGTTGTTAAAATGAATGTGCTGCCCCGCCTGCTATTTTTGTTCCAAGCGGTCCCCGTTACGCTGCCAAGAACCTTTTTTCAAACGATCTCAGCGGCGGTGAGAGACTTTGTTTGGAACGGGAGAAAGAGTAGGGTAAGCAAGGTGATACTAGAACGCCCAAAAACGAGAGGAGGCGCAGGGCTCCCGTCATTCCTGAGATACTATCAAGCAACCCACCTACTCAGGCTAGTGGACTGGCATGCCCGCCCAACCAACAAGCTGTGGGTCCCCATGGAACTCGCGCAGACGGGTGGCGTTCTTCCCTCACGCCTCTGGTTAAGCACTCTAACGCTGGGAGCCTTGTGAACTGGCAACCCCCTGATTGACGCCACACTGCAAATCTGCGATACTCACACCAACTTACGACCACAGACAGTCCTCTCACGCCCATAACGCACAACCCGGGGGTAGGTGGGGGACTAACGCCTGCCGACCTCAGCACATACACCGACTCTGACTGGCTCAGCTTTCAGCATCTCACACTAGGGAACCGACTTCAACCCTTGGCGGACATTTTAGGGGACAAGGTACCCACGGGACTAGACACCTTCCATTACATGCAAATTCGAGCATATTACAAGACTTTCCCAGCCAAACAATGCCTACACAGAGCCCTCACACAGTTTGAAACTCTCTGCACAGCCAGGTCACACCCAGATAAGGGGGTCTCTAGGCTATACGCACATCTCCTAGCTAGCGAACACCAGTCACATCCGAGATATGTTTCCAGGTGGGAAAGGGATACGGGGACCACACTCACTGACCAGGAGTGGGAAAAGATTTTCATTCTGTCACATAAGTGCTCCATCAGCTCCAAATTCCAAGAGACGAACTTTAAGATCCTTACGCACTGGTACAGGACACCGGACACTCTGCACCGCATGGACGCAGAGATACCCGGAGACTGTTGGAGGTGTGGAGCCTCAGACGGCTCCTATCTGCACATTTGGTGGAGCTGCCCCGAGATTCTCCCCTATTGGACAGCGGTCAGGGATTCCATTCAACAGATCACGGATGTTACACTACCGCTCCAACCCCTCTCCATGCTCCTTCACCACACAGACATGTCGCTTGCTGCCTATAAAAAATCCCTGATAAAACACTTGCTGACGGCAGCCACATCACTGATCCCCACGATGTGGAAGCAGCGGGATGCGCCTACACTCCGGCAGTGGATGGACAGGGTGGGGGATATATATACTATGGAGTCCCTTACGGCGGCCCTACAGGATAGACAAGAAAAATGTACCCATGTCTGGACGCCATGGCTGTGGCACATATCGGCCGCCGGGGCGGGGAGTGGGAGACAGGCAACCCGACCCTCCCTACCCTCACCCTCCCTCTTTCCCTCCTCCCATCCCCTTAGCCCCGACAGTCAGACTCCTTAACTCCCCCGTAGAGACTCCCCCCCTGATTGCCGCACCATATTGTACCATATTGGGTACGGCCTATAAGCGCTCTCGACCGTCCTGAGTGACGGACTCACAGACACGTCAAAGAGTAGACACTCTCCCCTCCACCGACTTGACTTTCTATCACCTAATGTCATGTTATAGCTCTCATGGACCGGACATAGATACCCCACTGACGTTCATCTTCATGGTGGCCCCATATCCCTGCGAAGTTGGCACGTAGTTTGACTACAGACACACGGATAGTCCCACATGTTTTTGGGGGGAACTACTGGAGTGAATTGTGAAACCGACTCAAAGTAAAATAGGCTGAGAGCCGCATGCAGCTTCATAACGGTATAACTTTGTATCACTAACTTTGCACAGAAACCCAGATAGCCTGAAATGTCTCGCAGGGACTTCCGGCAAGAGTTCTACAAAAGTCCTACCACCTTGACTGTACTAGGGGTTAACAAGATATGTAAAGCAGCTGTGAATATATTGCGCACTCAATATCTTATGCAGTCTCCTATTAACTAAAACTCTCTACCCTGGAATTCCTGACGTACACCCGTTCTAAGATTGGTGAATTGTACTCATGTCATGTTTGTGCTTGTTATGGTTGTAATACCTCTTGCTATGCTATCCAAAATAAAAATAAAGATTGTCTAAAAAAAAAAAAAAAAAAAAAGACCAAGTAGAAATGCTGAAAAGCAGAAATCTTAGATTATTTAATATTCTTGTCTTAATGCCATGCCATATTGTAGCAAAAGGTTCATTTTTTTTTTTTTCAATTTGAAAATGTTTTTATTTCGCCATATCAAATGTTTGGCGCCTGCTCGCCAGGGTACAGAAAAGAAAAAGGGGGTAAATGCAGGTACATTGTGTACATATTGGGGTGTTGCACATGCTTAACAATCATAGATCATTTGTCATTGCTCATTTGTACAGTTCACCTGAGGCATTCACCTTAGACACGTATCTCAAACATCTTTCTGTGCCGTCTGTTAAGGGATTAGGGCGACATCCATTCGCTTGGTTTCCTATCTTCCCCTCCCTCCTGTTACCTGCGATCTGTGGGCTGCGGTGTGTCCAACACCAGGATGTGATCAAGCTATGGTGTCGGTCCCTGTCAGTGCCCAATGTTAATGAGTGTTAATGAGTGTTAATGGGGACATTCAGTCGTTCCCCCTCTGAGTCACCATCTGCCTCCCTGTTTCTAAATTTCTCCCATCTCTCTCCGGCTAGGTATGTGAGTTGTCGTGGGATGAGATGTTTGTTGGCCATGAGTTCATATTTCCAGTTCAGGGAAATTTGCGTGTTCAGATTGCTTAGTGATGGAATCCCCTTGGACTTCCAGGCTCTGGCTATAAGTGTTACTGAGGAGATTAGTAGGTGGAACAGTAATCGCTCCTCTATTTTGCCTAAGTTCGGGGGTAACATGAAAAGGACACAATGCTCCACCTGTATGGTCCATGCCCTTCCAAGCAGCCTTTGTATCATGGCCTGGGCCCCATTCCAGAATGGTCTTAGGGCGCTGCATGACCACCAAATGTGGGTCATAGACCCCCCTTGTCTACCGCATCTCCAGCATACGTTAGGTGAGCCCGGAAACACACGTGCTAGCCTCTCCGGGACCAGGTACCACCTGTATTGGAGTTTTCTGATGATTTCCAGGTGTGTGGTGCACAGTGTGTTACCCTTGTGGATGTTGTATGCCCTGGTCCACTGGTCCTGTGTGAACGTATGCCCTAGTTCTTTGTGCCATGCCTCTTGGTGTGTCACAGCTTCTTTCAGGTCGTTGTTATGAAGTGCGCTGTATATGCGTGAGAGTATTTTTGTGGGGGGTTTGGGGGACAGGCACATGTGTTCTATTTCTCGATTCTGGAGGGTTGCTGCGGGTCGTGTGTGTGTTCCCGTGAGGAAGGATTTCAATTGTAGGTACTGGAACAAGGCTCTATTTGGTAGTTGGTATTTAGTTTTAAGGGCCGGGAAGGGCATTAATTCCCCTGCTTGGTACAGATGATCGATTGTGGTGCATCCTCCCTCCCTCCAGGGGGCAGGGTTAAAGGTCGGAATTCCGACCGCCAAGAGAGATATTGGGGCGTCCCTGGGGATAGCCTCTGGTGTCCCCCCCTTTTCTTTGACCTCATCCCATATTTTTAGTGTGAGGGTCGTGGTCGGAAGGGGGTCCAAGTGCGGAGGACGTAGGTGTCTGGGGATCCAAAACAGGTTATGTAGGTTTTGTTTCCCCGCCCAGTGGGCTTCCAAACGGGTCCACTGTGGAGCGTCCCCGTCGGCCGTGGCGACTTTGACTGCCATCAATTGCGCCGCTCTGTAGTAGGCGTGCAAGTTAGGGACCCCTAGGCCCCCAGTTCGAACGGGCTGTTGAAGGAGTGTCATTGCGACCCTGGGTTTCTTTTTTTCCCATATGAATCTAGCCACTAAGCTTTGCATGGACTTGAGGAAGGATGTCGGCAAGGGTACCGGTAGGGTACGCAGGAGGTATTGAAATTTAGGGAGTAGCATCATTTTTAGGGCAGCTATTCTGCCCACCCAGGAAAGATATTTGCCCTCCCATCCCTCCATTGTGGACTTGAATTGTTGTTGGAGTGTGGCGTAGTTGATCGTAAATAGTTTGGTTAGTTGGGCTGGGATTTTGATTCCTAGGAATGTGATGTGGTCGGACCTCCAGTCAAATGGAAAGGCTGAGGTGAGTCTGGCCAGGTTGTCTTTGGGGATCCCGATTCCCATGGCTTGGGTTTTGGCCATGTTAAGCTTGTAGTATGAGTGTTTTCCGTATTCCGTTATGGTGGCTACTAGGTTGGGCAGGGAGACGTGGGGTTGGGTCAAGGTCAACATGATATCGTCAGCGAACAGGTTCGCCTTATATTCTCTGTTTCCCACCCGCACTCCATGAATCGAGGGATGCTGTCGTATGGCCGCCGCTAAGGGCTCTAGGGCCATGACATATAGTAATGGGGATAAAGGGCAGCCCTGGCGGGAGCCATTGGAGATGCGAAAGGCGTCAGACACAAACCCTGCGTTGAGGACCTGGGCAGAGGGGTTATTGTACAAGGCCCTGACCGCCGAGATGAAGCCCTCCGGCGTCCCGAACTTAGTGAGGACTGCCTCCAGGAACTCCCATCCCAGCCGGTCAAAGGCCTTTTCGGCATCCAGCGCTAGCGCTATAATTCCCTTACCTAGGCGTTGGGCACTGTATAGAACATCTAGCACTTTCCTGGTGTTGTCTCCCCCTTGACGACCTTTAATAAAGCCCACCTGGTCCGTGTGAATCACTTGTGGTAGCAGTTTTCCTAACCGTTGGGCATATATTTTTGCGTAGAGTTTGGCGTCTGTATTCAACAGGGAGATGGGCCGAAAGTTCTGGGGGCAGGTGGGGGGCTTTCCTGGCTTAGGAAGTGTGATGATGTGCGCCAACAGTGTTTCTGTGGGCAGTTGTTGGTGTTTTGTGGCTTCATTGAACGCCTTCGTGAGGTGCGGTGTCAGTGTGGACTGAAAGGTCCTGTAGTAGCAGTTGGCGAAGCCGTCTGGGCCAGGGGCCTTCCCTTGCGGCAGTTGTTGGATCGCCTCCGCTACCTCCTCGTTAGTGATATCTGAGGAGAGCGTTTGTTGTTGGCTGGGTGTGAATGTGGGTAGGGGGATCTCATGTAGGTATCTTTGTATAGCTAGTGTCTCAGGTTGGTGTGTATGGGCATCACCTGCCAGGTTATATAATGAAGTGTAGTACTTCGCAAAGACATTGCTTATGTCTTTTGGGGCCGTGACTTTGTGGCCTGCTTCGTTATGGAGGAATGCTATCTTTTGCTTGGTTTGTAGTGCCTTGAGGCGTTGGGCTACTAATTTCCCCGCTTTGTTTCCTTGTGTGTATTGTAGTGCTTTGAGTCTGTGGAGGTACTGGCCAGTTTTTTCCAGTGCTTGTTTGTGTATATCTTGTGTGATTTGCATGATGCGGTGTTTGGTCTCTTGTGAGGGGG
The DNA here is from genome assembly GCF_036172605.1 of Pelobates fuscus. Lineage (NCBI taxonomy): Eukaryota > Metazoa > Chordata > Amphibia > Anura > Pelobatidae > Pelobates > Pelobates fuscus. The sequence goes on along the minus strand of NC_086322.1, from coordinate 188,090,158 downwards.
TTGTTTGGTTTAGAGTTGTGAGGTCTAGCAGTTCTTTTTGCCAGGTTCGTAATTGGGTTTCCGATCTCCGTTTTAGGTATGCTGCTCTTTGGATCAGCAACCCTCTGGCCACTGCCTTATGGGCTTGCCAGACCGTGTTATGGGATACGCTGTCACCGGAGTTGGTGTCGAAGTAATTCTGGAGTTCTAGTTCTATTGTGTTTCGGAACTGGGGGTTTGTGAGTAGGGAGTCGTTGAGCCTCCAAGGGCTCCTGTGTGTCGATTCGTATAGGTCGGCTAGGGTCACCACTACTGGGGCGTGGTCAGACCAAGTGATCTGTTCTATAGTGCAGCTCCTAACCTGGGTCAATTGTTGTCCCTTCATCAGTACCCCATCTATTCTGGAGTACGAGTTATGTGCTGTTGAGAAAAATGTGTAACCTCTTTCCCCTACATGTGTGGCCCTCCATATGTCATAGTAGTGATGGTTAAGCACTAGTTTCCGTAGTGCCCTGCTCTGTCTTTGAAGGACCCGCATTCTGGGTGCATTGGGCGGGATCGTGGAGTCTATCAGTGGGTCCATTACTAGGTTGAAGTCCCCGCATATTACAGTGGTCCCTTCCTGTATTCGAGTGACCTTAGCAATAATTTTATGTAAGAAGTTCCTTTGTCCTGCGTTAGGGGCGTATATGTTAGCAATCGTATATGTTACATCATTAAATAAGCCTACCACCACGACAAATCTCCCCTCCCTGTCAACCTCCAAGTGTTTGAGAGTAAAGGCTACGTTCTTGCTAATGAGGATTGATGCGCCCTTCGATTTAGTGGGATAGGTGGCATGGTATTGGTGGGGGTAATCTGTCCCGAATAGTTGTGAGTGCCTGTTGGTTTTGAAGTGGGTTTCTTGTAGACACACCACTTCTGGCCTAACTTTGTCTAGGTCTCTGCGGAGTAAGCTACGTTTTGAGGGTGAATTAAGCCCTTTAGTGTTATGGGTGTATATTTTCATGGGGGTTCGTGGTGTCGGGTGTAGCTCAATGGATGTGTCTCTCCGTCTATTTGTGGGAAAGCCACCCTACCCAGCAACATCGAACTGGGTGGCCTGTCCCCATGGGGTGAACTGCATCTGGTTGGTCTTTGGGGATTCGTGTGCTTGGATTTTTGGATATGGCTATATGGGGGATAACAGTTAAAAACAAACAGTACAAACAGCAGTACAAAAACCATAACTAAACATAAAGCCTGGTAGTCGGCTTGGCGCCTGTAGAAGGTGCCGTGGGGGAGGAAGCGTCTTGCTTCCATGCCTGTATAGGGCGCTTGTGCGGCCTACCAATTGTGGGGCTGAACTATCTACCTCTGAGTTTTTTTTTTTTTTTTTTTTTTTTGTTAACTCATGTAAGTCACAGTAATGTCCCGTTTCTGGAGTAGGGTACCCAACCCCGGGTCCCTGTGGTCTCTCGGGACCCTGTAACAATTTAACTTGTTTGCTTGGGGAGAGAAACAAAATTGTCTTTCTCATTGTCCATTTCACCCGTTGGGCTCCCCCCTCTCGGGAGTCATACGACCCAAAGGTCGTGCAAGGTACTTGCCTCCGTCTGTCGCTCTACTTGTTGCGGGATACCCGTTGCCACTGCGGGGTGGATTTGCTCCGTTCAGCCTGCTGTTGTTTGGTGCTTGGGGGTGGTATGCCCCAATCTCGGAGGGCTTTCAGACCTGCCTCCGGTGTTGCGATGACCGTGAGTTTGCCCTCGTGCGGTATTAAGAGCTTAACCGGGAAGCCCCAGCGGTACGGATGCTTGTGCAGCCGGAGTTGTTCTGTGATGGCCGAGAAAGATTTTCTTTTCCGCAGTGTGGCGGCTGATATATCTGCATAAATGGATGTATCTCTGTGGGGTGCTGGGAGTACGGGGCGCTGCCTGCTGGCCCTCATAATCACCTCCTTTACATGGAAATAGTGCATTCGCACCAGGACATCCCTTGGCGCCTCGTTGTTAAGGAATCTCGGCTTTGGGACCCTGTGATAGCGGTCCAATAAGAGCATGTCCTGGTGCAGGTCGGGCGCCAGCAGTTTGAGTAGGCCTTGGAGGTGGGCATGTAGGTCAGCCGGTCCGATTGTCTCTGCTATCCCTCGAATCCGGAGGTTATTGCGCCGAGATCGGTCCTCCAAATCAGCCAGTTTAGCTTCGAAGGTCTCCATGGTGTCCCGCATTTCCTCCATCGTGGCCCTCATGTCGCTCTGGGTCTCTGTTTGTTCCGCCATTTTGTCCTCCAACTCGGAGGTGCGTGTTTCCAGTGCCCGGAGGTCTGTCGTGAGCTCTTTCACGGTTGATTGCATGGTAAGTTGTAGCCTGTCGTGCATGGTGTCGAACATACGTTGTAGCATGCCCTGGGTAACCGGTGCTTCCATGTCGGGGGTTCCCAGCCCTCCGCCTTGCGCGCTGTCGGCGCCATCTTGCTGTGTGTCTTCTTGCAGGGCCGGTGCCTTGTTTTGGGCGCTGGGGGCGCCGAAAAAGTTATTTTTTTCGGTTTTATCCATCTGTCGCCTGCTCTTCTGTTGTGACATTTTGTCGGGGGAGTATTTGTTTTGCTGGGGTAGTCGTTTCGCTTAGTTGGTAGGCCTATGCAGCACGGAGCTACACGAACATGCGGCTGCTTCCCTTGAGCTCCAGGCCACGCCCCCAAAAGGTTCATTTTTGATGAACATATTTGCATCTCTCCTCTTCTTAAAGCGTTACTCCAATGTCTATGGCCGCTTGTGCTTTTAGATATGGCTCCGTAAAAAAGAATCTGTATGTGCAATGTTTATGCTCGAAACACTGCACATACAGAGATATTTACACTTTTGTGCCAGGGGCTTTTTACATCCTTGGCACACAACTTAGAAACCCTGAAACTCTGTTCCATGCTGCCTAATGTTAATTCAGTGCAAAAAAATACATCAGTTGTCAGAGACGTAATGAGCTACTACCCTTGCATGCAGCGCTAGTAGTGCTCCTTCAAAAATCTCCTCTCCATCTTCGGTGCTCTCCCTCCCCCTTCCTTCCTTTACAGCTATTTTTTTAAGTTGTTTTTTTTTTTTGTTTTTTTTTATTAATCCCCTCCCTTGTCCACGCACCACTCTCTCCATCACCTGCCCAGTTTAAGGTATGTGCATGCACTCTGAATATGGAGATTGGTGCAATCAGATGTTTCTCTATATGAAGCATTTGATTAGACCACAGAGAGAAAAGAAGTGATCCAGCATAATGATGGTAAATGGATGGATTCTAGTTAAGCTTATTCTTCTTTCTCAGGTTTTTAGCACGACAATGCTGGTGGATATGTGAATAGTTCCACCAAAAAAACTAAAACAGATGAAGGGTTGGAGTAATCTTTGAAAGGGACACTCAGAGCACCATAGATACAGGCTTAGTTGCAATTAAGATGTTATATTTCTAGGAGTTCATCTTACCTAAAGTGGTTAAATCATTAACAAATGGTTTAACCCCAAAGTCTGCAAGTCATTGCACATTCGCACTGCCCCTTCTGCCTACTTCCTCTGAATATCCAAGGCATCAATCTGGCACATGTACACAAATTGAAATAAGGAAATTACTTTAGAGTGGCTTGGCTTAACACAGAGGCGTAACTAGAAACCACAGGAAAATTCCCCTTGGGCACCCCCATATGTCTACCTCCCACCAATACGTCCCCTCCTCTCCAGGCACATGGCGCAGGGATACACAGGGCGGCCAGGCCCCCTGGAGTAACAGGCCCGGTCACAGCTGCAAGTCCTGCGACTGCGGTAGTTTCGCCACTGGCTTAACATGAAAGAAAGTTATCATAACCTGTATACTAACAAGCAAAACTGAGGCTAGATAAGGTGAGCATTCCAGGCAGCAGGAAAGTCAGACAAGCCAAGGACAGTATGGTCAGCAATCACAGATGGTCAGTATACAAAGCAAGGTATCAAAAACAAATAACAAGAATAGTCAGTGCTTACAACGTCCAAGGCCTAATACTTCACTCTGCGTGAAATAAAGGCACCAGTAATGAGCAGTACTTGCATCAATAAAAAAATGCATGTATTGAGTGTATGGCATTAAACAGGTTGATGGCATGAGGATCATGCTAAATGCACAGCCTACCTGACACAGTGAAAGCAGTGATAATTATATAAAAGTGGAGGGATATATCTCCTATGTAATATGTCAGGGTTTACATTATAGGAATGTTCTAATGAGTTGATTAAAGGACCACTATAGTGCCAGGAAAACATACTCGTTTTCCTGGCACTATAGTGCCCTGAGGGTGCCCCCGCCCTCAGGGTCCCCCTCCCGCCGGGCTGGATGGAGAGGAAGGGGTTAAACTTACCTCTTTCTCCAGCGCCGGGCGGGGAGCTCTCCTGCTCCTCTCCGCCTCCTCTTCAGCTGAATGCGCATGTGTGGCAAGAGCTGCGCGCGCATTCAGCCAGTCTCATAGGAAAGCATTTACAATGCTTTCCTATGGACGCTGGCGTCTTCTCACTGTGATTTTCACAGTGAGAAGCACGCAAGCGCCTCTAGCGGCTGTCAATGAGACAGCCACTAGAGGCTTGATTAACACTAATATAAACATATCAGTTTCTCTGAAACTGCTATGTTTATAGAAAAAAGGGTTAACTCTAGATGGACCAGGCACCCAGACCACTTCATTAAGCTGAAGTGGTCTGGGTGCCTATAGTGGTCCTTTAAAACGATGAGTTTAAACAGGGATCCTACAGAGGAGGAGGAAAACATTTCAACACAAATCGATAGTTGCTGGAAGGTAAAAGTAAAATCAAAGAGGGCAGGCTTAATCTCTTAGGAACCAGTGTACCGACTTAGAGACAGTGCAGGTCTCTGTCCTCCTTCAACTCTCAAAATCAAACAGTGGTTAGCGCAAAAACAAGAGAGACATCTTAATCAGTATATAACATTATATTTTTTGGTAAAAATTTGATAAAACAGGAATACATGACATGAAGGAATTGGAAGGGGTAAGATTGTGGTATTGTGATAAAGACGTGTTCTAAAGGAATTTATTTGTTCCAGACATTTTTAAGAGAAACTGTTCTTGACAGCAAGGAGTTTTTCTTGTATTTCCCATTACTAATCCTACCATTATTTCATTCAATTTCAACCTGCAGATATAATAATATTTATAATATTCCATCCCTGAAATTTTCTCTCTCTTCTTTGATCATGTTTCTATTCAAGGTGCATGTAAAAAAAAAGTACAGTGTGTCCTCTACTGGGTTATTCAATGTATTGCAGCTATGAAGAGTAATGTGTAAATTAAAAAACAAAAACTTCCAAAATGGGTGAATAACTAAGGAACACTTAAGAGTAAATTGTTTCAGGTGTCATGTGTTTATGTCCAACATGTCATAGTTTCAAAAGATACTAGAGGCCCCTAGATCACTTCATCTCAAAAGTTTTCATCTCTCATTTAAACCCTGCAGACTAAATTACACAACATGGGAAAGCATGGGAAAGCATTGAATTGGCTGAAACATTTAAGACTTAGGATTTCAGCCAGAGGCATGACTGACCGGAGAGAGAACAATAAGGCAAGGGAGAAAAGGTTAGTAAACTACCTTTTTACTTCACACATTTTATTCTAAATAGTGAACAGGTCACTATAGTGTTAAGAATACATGTCTGTTTTCCTAATGCTATAGTGCTTATCTAACCCCTTAGTGACCAGACCACTTTTCAATTTTCTTACCGTTTGGGACCCAGGCTGTTTTTACATTTCTGCGGTGTTTGTGTTTAGCTGTAATTTTCCTCTTACTAATTTACTGTACCCACACATTATATACAGGGGTTTTTTTTTTTTACCATTAAAGAGTCTTTCTAAAGATACTATTATTTTCATCATATAATATAATTTACTGTAAAAAAAAATGCTAAAATATGATGACTTTTTTTATTTATTTTTTTAAAACACACTTTTTCTGACTTTGACCCCCAAAATCTGTTACGCATCTACAACCGCCAAAAAACACACCTGGTCATCATGCACCCATGTCCTATTTGGGAAATGTTTTTAAGCCGGCCAATGTAATTTACCCCATCAAACCATATATTTGTGAAATATAAACACCCTAGGGTATATCAAATGGTGGTATTTTAAACAAAAACTGCACTTTTACTGGTGATACCATCATCGTGATAAATTTTACTTTTTGAAACACTCATATTTGTGTTCAGCGAAGTCTCCCAAGTATAACAATACCCCCCATGTAAAGGTTTTATGGTGTTTTGGAAAGTGACGGGGTTAAATATAGGGCTTGCCAATTACATTCTCTGAACTGTCTGCCTGGGTTGTCAGGCAGGTCCCTCAAATTATAATTAAAAAAAAGTCATATAATTATGTAGTTAATAGTTAAATATATATGTAGAATGTGTGTGTGTGTGTGTGTGTGTGTGTATATATATATATATATATATATATATATATATATATACACACATCCACATATATATTTGACTATTAACTACATAATTATTAATTATAAAAAGTATTAATTATAGTTTTCTAAAAATGTATATTATAAAAGTTATGTTTTTTCACATTATCTCAAACTATCTTCACACTGCTTATATTATATCTACTTGCTGATAAGCACCGGGCTTATACCTAATTAAAGGAGTGCAATACACACACAGACATACACATATAATAAGTGTGTTTATGATATATATGTGTGTGTGTGTGTGTGTGTGTGTGTGTGTGTGTGTGTGTGTGTGTGTGTGTGTGTGTGTGTGTGTATATATATATATATATATATACACACACACACACTTTTATTTCCTATATTTGTATAATATATTATAATTAAAGCATTTTATAATATATTATACATTTATAATGCATATATAGGATTTAAGTGTATTTTGAGAGATATGTGTATATCTCAAAGTACACTTATAATGAAATCATATATATGCATTATATATGTATAATATATTATAAAATGCTTTAATTATTTTATAATATATTACACATCCAGCTAAGTCCAGGGCTTCTATTTGCCATGGCCGTACTAGGTACGTCCGCGGTCTTTAACGACTTTTTAGTCGGATGTACCTAGACCACCTACGGTCGTTAAGGGAATATATGTATTTATAACATCATTCTAAATGTATTTTGATTTAAATATATGTATATTAATAGAAAATACAGTTAGAATACATTTAAACCGCTTTATAATTTTTTTTAAATGTAATTTTTAATTTTTGTTAGTTATTTTTTTTAATGTATTTATTTATTTTATATAAATATAGTTATATATATATATAAAATAAACTTCATTTTAAGTGTATTTTAATATTAATATACACACACACACACATATATATATCTATATATATGTATGTAAAATACACTTTTTATAATGGTGTGTGTTTAGGTGCATGTAAAAGTACTTAGATTATATATATATATATATATATATATGTATGTATGATCTAAGTACTTTTTACGTACTTTATAAACTTTTACTAACTTTTAAAACTTTTTTTCAGGCACTAGAGGGCCTGCCTGAGAGCTCACCGAGGCCCCCTGTATGCACTGCACAAGCCGACTGTTCCGGCCATGTGATCGCGAACGCCGGCGGAGGATCACAGCGATCACTTAAGTGGCGATTTACTAAATGACGTACCAGGTACGTCCGCGGTCATTACCGACTGTTTTTTGTCAGACTTACCTGGTATGTCATTGGTCAGGAAAGGGTTAAATCTCTTACTTCCTCTTTTATTATATTTTTATATTCCATCCATTTGTCTCTTGCTCTATAACAAAAGTTCTATAACAAAACCTATTAACATTAAAAATAGAGATGTAGTTGCTGTGTACAAAATGCACAACAATTATCAGCATAAACATAAAGAAGGCTGTATAATAGTAGATCGCTATGTACATGCTACTATACCTAAAAATAAAGATAAATAAATGAATATAATAGGTAAAACCCCAAATATAAATAAATCAAAGGGCTACCTACAGAATGAGAGCCCTGGATATAGGGCTATTATCTATGAACTGAGTACTAAGAGAAAAGTAGTGTAGATATAGCCATCAAGTACTGTCTCTAAATAAGGTTGATATGAGACTGATCTAAATAGAGAGCGCAGAGGACCTATTCAAAAGTTTTCAGTGTCCTCTGCTCTGATAGATCTTAACTGCAACAAAACAGTGTTGCAGTTTGTGAAAATGGCCAAACTGTAACAAATAGTAAAGGAACACAAATTCATCTGACACTCCATCTGACACTCCATCCAGCCGATTGGAGCCTTTTCAGGTTGACAAACACCTTGAACTATTTCACAAAGAAATCTTCATACCAACATCAGCGTTACAACAGAGAAAGCGGTGAGATCCACCCATAATAATACTGCATATGTTGAAAGTGACTTTGTTAAGGACCTATTTTCATTCATTTTCTCATTTTTCATCTTTTATTCTTTTAAAAAAAATTTTTTTTTCACGTTTTTTCATTTTTTTCCAATTTTTCTCCTTTTTTTCCTCTTTTTTGCTGTTTACTTGATACATTGATCCTTGCAAGGTTGTGAATACATCAGGACTGTGCACTAATAGATCGCTATGCATAGCGTTAGGAGTGGGGTGAACAGTGTCATACTAATGGATTTGACTAAGGTTTAACTTTTGTGCCAGGACATTGAGTGTGTATATATAGGAGCTTTAAGACATTTTCTGCATTTACATTGTGATTTCCAATGAGTTATATGTTTATGAATTTGATTGAGGTTCGACCTTGATGCAGAGCTTTGTGCGTGTAAATATATGAATTTTGAGGCAGTTTTTGCACTATCACAGTAACTTCTGATTAATGAATTTCAAAAGATTGATTTTGAGACTATCTCTTTATATCAAGTGCAAGCATATCTTTGTGTAAATATATGAATTTTGAGGCACTGTCTGCACTGTTACAGTAATTGTCAATCAATGAATTCCAAGGATTGATTTCTAGACTATATATATATTTTCTATTAAATATATTAAGCACAGGATTGTTTTCTAAACCATATCTCTTGGTATCAAGTGGATGCAGAGCTCTTTTTGTGTGTAAATATATGAATTTTGAGGCAGTTTCTGCTTTGTTACAATAATGTTCTATCAATGAATTTCAAAGGATCAATTCGGATGAATTTTCAAACTAAAATTGAGATCATCAGAACTTCATATGTACATATTTCTAACTTGGATTGCAAAAATATATATTCCATTAAATTATTTTTTGTATACTAAATCATACTTGATCATTGATTTACTTGTGATACAATATTTAGAGTGCGGTATTTTTATTTTATTTTTTGGATTTGTCGTTTGAGAGGTTATAGTAGAGGAAATACCTCTAAAATACCAGCACCACCGTGTAATCGAGTGCAAACACTACCCAGTTTTTTGTAACAGATAGTGATACAAGCTAACCTGTTGAGCTCAATCTAAGGATAAATCTCTGTACTCAGTTCCACATCTATGGTGCTGATTGACAGTGCACCCACGCTATGATATGCTAAATATAGAGATGTGCAAAGACAGATAGATGAAGTCTGCATAGGTGATGTTGTACAAAAATAAGTGCAACGCTGATATTAAATAAAAATAAAATTTAGTACAAAAAATGCCGATGTGGCTATAACTGAAATATTGCCAAGATACCTAATTCGGCTGACAATAAGTCTCTGACCTGTTAAGAGCACTGGGAACCAATTAGTAAGGGGCTAAAAAAACTTGCCTATATTAATGAAATGTAGCTGACGGTTAAAATGTCATGACCGCCTGTCTGCTATTAAGCAAAAAGATGAAAGAAAGATATCAAACAGCCTAAGCCCACCCAGTCTATAACAGGAAAGAACTCGGGATTCTGAGGGAAGTGTGGTGTTCACCAGTCAAAAATCCACATATGGAGCTGTTACAACGAATCTCCAATGGCCCCTGACGCGCGTGTTTCGCCCACAACTCATCAGAGGGGAACCGATGTGTGGTGAGTAACCGACTATATAATGGAAAAGAATCGTGCTGATAGGAGGGTTTGAAAAACTGGCTATTTTGATTTAGCCAATCACAAGCGAGAATTAAGAGTGACGTAATCCTGTTGTATACGTGAGCTCTAGGTGGTACGGATCATTAACCCCATTAAGTCTTATTAACAAAACGTTAAATTATTAGAGTAATTCAAGTAGTTTCTCCTAGTTTAAATTCACTTAAAGTCAAGCATATGGAGATAATACAAATTCTTAATTTTACACTTACCATTTATCCAAATGAGATTAATAGAAATACGTTCTATTAATACTGGATACAGTGGCAAATTGAAGATCACAATATAGCTAAAGTTCTACAAAATTGAACTTATTAGCTAATGTTAGAGAACTCCACACGAGTGGCATGCACTAAAGTTGCAATATGCTGTAATATAATATTGGAATGTCAATGCAGATATGACAACAAGCAGTTAGTGGCTACAGTTGTAGTTCAGTATTGAACTTGTTGACTATCATTGGGGATTTTTAGATATATATGTAGGGTCCTCAGGAGTTTTTCTAAAAATAGCCTCTGCTATTTTAATTTAGCCAATCACAAACAAGAATTAAGAGAGACGTAATCCTATCGTATACGTGAGCTCTAGATGGTACTGATCATTAACCCCATCAAGTCTGATTTACAAAACGTTGAGGTATTGGAGTTAGAGTAATGCATGTAATCTCTCCTAGTTTAAATTCACTTGAGGTCAAGCGTATAGGAATGATAAAACATTCTTAATTTTAAACTTACCATTTATCCAAGTAAGATTGATGGAAATGCGTTCCATTGATGCTGGATATAATGGCAAATTGGTAGATTTTTACAATATTGAACTTATTAGCTGATGTTAGAGAATTCCACAGGAATTTTAATGTTGAAATAATATGCGCTAGAGTTGCGATATGCTATTAATATAATATTGGTATGTTAATGCAGATATGAAAACAAGCAATTAGTGGCTACAGTTGTAGTTCTACCGTTTTGAACGTATTGACTATAATTGGGGATTTGTTATATATATATATATATATAGATAGATAGAGAGAGAGAGAGAGAGAGAGAGAGAGTCCACGGAAGTTTTTCTAAAGAATCTCCGCTGAAATAGCGATATAATATCGATTGTGATACTGGTAGATTAATGCCGATATGTAAAAGAGTTATACACTTATGAATGGTCCTAAATGTTAGAACTTTTTAAATAAATGTTAGATGTAACAGTACTCAATAGGTGTACAGATAGTCGACAGGACCTGCATGTAAGGGACAAGATGTAGCTACAAGGTATAACGAAAATGTTAGTTCATAATTAGAAATCCACAAAAGGAAGAAGGTTGATATAAATACGGGTGACAAGCATAAATGTTGATACATCATATGTGTTGATTAATTAAGGCTACCTACATCATCCAAATCATCCATCTATTTTGTAATGTAAAGCCTTCTGGTCCTGTCAGGTCCTATTCCGATGCTGTACTTATAAATTAAGAAAATAAATTGGTCTAAGTTTATAGAGATAGTAGAAAGAAACTGGAGTTAAACAAAGGAATTAAAAGACTCACTGATACCGGAGAAACTGACGGAAGCCAAGCACAGAGAGATGGACACAGGTTTCTTCAGGAAGGAAGAGATTCTTTATTGGATCACCGATCGGGACTCAGAGGGACTAATGTCACCAAAATACAGCAAGTTCTGAGCCCCGGACAATAGTGCAGGCTCCTTATATAGGCATATAACTCCACCCATATTAAGCTCCACCCGCACATTCTCTTAACCAATCAACACAAATAAGAATTAACTTCCTGTTTGACCGCATGGCCTGTCCAGCACAATGGAGGAGGGGAATACTATATCCTGTATTCTTGCACATGCTCCGTACACTACTGATCGTATCTTGCCTCGTGCATCCAACTGATCGATACGTCAGCATATGCACGTACACATGCCACGTGGTAATCTCGGCCTACTAAATTTATTTTTACCGAGATTCCACCACATTCCCCCCTTTGATGCCTCTTGATATTTTACAATTACTTGAGGCATCACATAACCTTAGTTTTGCTTACACCGCAAGTTACCTTGAACCAGACCAGACTTATCTTATGATGTGAATCTTCAACACTCATCTTCTTGCATTGGTTCTCCCTGATCTAGAGCCTTATACTTATATATCGCCATTATCTGTGCAGCAGCCTTCCTCTCTGCTATACTTCCTATCAGGCTTTGCACAGACCTAACTACTAAGGGTATAAGACACGGTAGGAGTAGACACAACATTAAAATTAGTAGGACTCCTCCTACCACTGCCTTAAGCCCTCCAAACCACTCATACCAGCTACCAAACCAACTACTTGGATTATACCCTTTCCATACCTGAGTAGGCACATGCGCTAGTTTAACCATATGGCTAGTAAGCTCAGCTATTGCTTGCCCTTCGTCGTCTATTTGAAGACAGCAATTGCTTAGGTTAAACTTCCCACATACACCTCCCTCTACTGCCAAAAGGTAATCCAAGGCTAACCTATTCTGGTATACTGCTGTCCTCATCCTGGTATTATGTTTCACTAGGAGATTGAGCGCTTGTGATGTTTCATTTGTGATAATCTCAACCACCGCCTGTAATCTTATAATGCGGTTGAGCATATAAATAGGGGTTCTATAACCAAAGGTACCATCCTCAGCCCACGTGGCTGGCCCATAATAATCTATGATACGCTGGGGAGGCCATTCATTATCTTCCCAGGTGCCTATCTCTATGGGTCCCCTTTTCTTCCTATGATTCACATCATACACTTTAACACCTAAAGTCTCACCTGTTTCAATCGGTAACAAGAAGAAGGATGGTTTGAGCATACCCAACACACATGCCCCTTCCCAGTCCTGTGGCAGCTCCGAATAGGCCTTCTTACCACAGATCCAGTACAAATTTGCTGGGGCTCTCCAGGTAGATGTGATGGATAAATCAAACCACACATCCTTTAAACTGGCATATCTAGCAAACGGGTTAGATGGTTCTGAGACATTTGAAGCCGACCACCAAGTTGTATTTTTAGTATCATCATCATAAGCTTTTTGCCCTAGACAAGTTAATTCTCCTACAGAAGTATTATACATTATTCCTTTCCTTGCTATGCAAACATAACCTATGATGGAGGTCTTTAATCTCCACTCAGATTTACCTCTAACACTCAAATGATAATCGGCTTGTGTAGATATTAATTGGTCAACTGCCTCAGAACCGGACATTACCTCCTTTGCTTCCCAAGGCCATTGGTCTCCCATGTTAGTACCTCCACACACATAGCAGTTGGTAACATTAAGACTACCGGCAATACTTTCGGCTAAATCGATGAACAGGTTCTTAGCATTATGGGGGATCTTATTATCTATACTCATCTCTTCATAAAAGGAATGGTATACTTGATGAGTCTGGGAGGATACCGTATCAGTCTCTATCCCTATAAACAATAATGTCCCAGGATCTAAACCCGTCCCGTATATTTGAAACCCAAATACATTTCCATACTTATCTAAGAACTTGTCGGGGTTATTAATAAGTATATGGACTGGGTTGCATTCCATAGACTTACAATATGGGCTAGTCGGCAACTTAGTCACTATCATGTCTTTGTCTACTGTCTGTCCCCAAGTCGCCCACCCCACACAAGACCAATATGGGCAAAAGTTATAGTCTTTATTTGGGCATCTAGGACGCACATATTTATTTTTACTACTGGGACAAATATATTTATCGTTAGATCCATACGTCCTCTCCAATCTAAGATCCCCACATACATTCCACGGCTTTCTACCACTTGATATCGCCTTACATGCATCAAATAGCAGAACACCCGAAGAATGTACGGATTCTAACACCGTCTTATTAATTAGGGTCCCCTGAGGATCTCCATTCCTGAGAGTCAACCAAATTGTACGAGGTTGATACTCTGGACTGAAGCACTTAGGTTCTCCTACTCCTAAATGGCACACACTATAGTCTATATTTAGGTATCTACATTTTGATACCTCTCCTTTACACTCGTACTGTGAATGCCAAATTAGGGTTTGGGAAATATGGTTACCTGTTCTCGTAGTCTTAATGCATACCTCACAGCTAGGAGTGTCGGTACCTCTACCTTCCTGAATATAAAAACACATGTAAATAAACACAATCAAAAGCACATCTTTCGCCGTCATCCTCAGTCTTCGTCCGTGCGATGGAACCTCAGCTTCCAGGATGTGAGGGCTGCAGGGAATGGAGTTCTGCTCGTCTTCACAGGTGTCCCTTCGAGACTTTCCTGGCTTATACACTATGTGATGGTAAGCGGACAGGCTTTATTATGGCCTTCTCACTCACACCTGTAACAATAAAATTTGTAATCCACAATAATTCCTCGTTACTCCGACTGAGTAGTGCGTTTCAACCGGATCTTGCAGGGATTCTCTGGATCTGCTGTAACTTGCCAAGAATCGACTGCTGCTGGCTTAACCCTGGAGTGATGTATCCACGGAGTCACTTCGGCTACTTTTATCGCTGTAGGGGTAGACAAAAGAACAACATAAGGACCTCTCCACTTGGGCCCTAACGGTACATTATTCCACTCTTTAATCCACACTTGGTCTCCTGGATGATAACTATGAACAGGGGGATAAATATTCACAGGTAATCTATCTTGTACCCATTTCTGTACCTCCTCCATAGTCTTACCCAACTCTACAACCTGCTGCCGGGTAATTCCTTCTCCCAACTGACTCAAATCCCCCCTTAAGTTACCAAGTACGGGAGGTGGTCGCCCATACATGATTTCAAAAGGAGAGAGGCCCATCCTTCTGGTAGGGGTACTGCGGATTCGCAATAAAGCTATGGGTAAGAGAACGTTCCACTTAAGTTGGGTTTCCTGACACATTTTAGCCAACTGGTTCTTAATAGTTCTATTCATTCTCTCTACCTTACCAGAACTCTGGGGTCTATATGCAGTATGAAGCCTCCACTTTATACCAAGCATATGAGTCAGTTGTTGTAGGCACTGGTGAACAAAAGCTGGACCATTGTCCGATCCTATAGAACAGGGTAGTCCATATCGGGGTATTATTTCTCGTAGCAGGAATCTCACAACTTCTCCTGCTTTCTCTGTACGAGTAGGACATGCTTCTACCCAGCCTGAATAGGTGCACACAATTACCAGCAGGTAACGATGTCCACCCGATTTAGGCATCACTGTAAAGTCTATTTGTAGATCGGACATGGGGAGTCCCCCCATAAACTGGACTCCTGGTGGCTTTACTGGTCCTTGTCTTGCATTATTTTTAGCACACGTTACACATCTACGTACAATGGCCTGAGTCAAGTTGGACAATCTTGGTATGTAGAAATGTTTCCTGAGAGATTCTTCAGTACTGTCTCTCCCAGAATGTGTCCCGTTATGATAGTTCTGGACAATTTCTACTGCTAGTGATGCTGGTATAACTATTCTTCCATCTTCTAGCTGATACCACTTGTTCTCCAAATACTTTCCCGGTTCAGTCTTTAACCACTCCTCTTCTTGAGTTGTATAAACTGGAGTCCATTGAGACAGTGGAGTTGGTATAAGAGCAGCTATATGCCCCACATACTCCTGTCTTCCTGATTCAGCAGCACGCTTAGCTGCACTATCTGCCATTCGATTTCCCTTGGTTACATCACCATCTCCTCTCAGATGCGCTCGACAATGTATAATACCGACTTCTTTCGGCTCCCACACTGCTTCCAATAGTTGTAGGATTTCAGCTGCGTATTTGATTTCTTTGCCTTCTGAATTCAGTAGTCCTCTTTCTTTATACAAAGCTCCGTGGGCATGAGTGGTTAAGAACGCATACTTAGAGTCCGTATAGATATTCACTCTTAAACCTTCAGCCAATTGTAACGCTCGTGTTAGTGCTATTAATTCTGCCTTTTGTGCTGATGTTCCTTTTGCCAGTGGCCGAGCTTCTATCACCTTGTCTATTGTTGTTACTGCATATCCTGCATAGCGGATCCCTTCTTTCACATAACTACTGCCGTCGGTGTAATATTGAACATCGGGGTTCTGGATGGGAAAATCACGAAGATCTGGTCTACTTGAAAATACTTCATCCATTACTTCCAAACAATCATGTTGACTTTCAGTAGGTTGTGGCAAAAGGGTAGCTGGATTTAAGGTGTTTACAGTCTCTAAATGCACTCTTGGGTTTTCACACAACATTGCTTGATACTTGGTCATACTGCTATTACTAAACCAATGATTTCCTTTGTAATCCAACAACGTCTGTACTGCATGTGGGACTCGTACATAAAGTTCTTGACCCAGAGTGAGTTTATCGGCTTCAGCTACTAGCAGGGCGGCTGCAGCTACGGCTCTTAGACAAGGTGGAAGTCCGCTGGCCACTGCATCCAGTTGCTTAGACATGTAGGCAACAGGTCTTTGCCATGATCCCAAGTACTGTGTCAATACTCCCACAGCCATTCTTCTTTGCTCGTGTACATATAAGTAGAATGGTCGTGTGTGATCAGGTAGACCTAATGCTGGGGCACTCATCAAAGCCTTCTTCACATCTTCAAATGCCGTTTGCTGTTCTTGGGTCCATAAGAAGGGGTCATGCTCTGTACCTTTGATGGCTGCATACAGAGGTTTTGCCAGTATCGCATAGCTGGGAATCCATATCCTACAGAAGCCTGCTGCCCCCAAGAATTCTCGCACTTGTCTTCTATTCTTGGGTATTGGTATTTGGCAGACAGCTTCTTTTCTCTCTGGCCCCATAATCCTTTGACCTTCAGAGATATGGAATCCCAGATACTTGACAGTTGGCAAACACAACTGAGCCTTCTTTCTAGACACCTTGTATCCTGCCTTCCAGAGAATGTGTAGTAGATCGTGCGTTGCTTGCTGACATTTTTCCTTTGTAACTGCTGCTATCAACAAGTCATCTACATACTGTAACAATACACACTCTCCTGGGATGGACTCGAAATCCAGTAAATCTTGACTTAGAGCTGAACCAAATAGGGTAGGTGAATTTTTAAACCCTTGGGGTAGTCTTGTCCAAGTCATTTGGCGTTTTGAGCCCGTTACAGCGTTCTCCCATTGGAAGGCGAAAATACATTGACTTTCTGCGGCAATTCGGAGGCAAAAGAAGGCATCTTTGAGATCTAAGACTGTGAAGTAAGTAGCCCCGCCCGGAATTAAAGCAAGCAGGTTATATGGATTGGGTACAACTGGATGTATACTAACAACCGCATCATTGACTGCTCTTAAGTCCTGCACAGGTCGATACTCATCTGTACCGGGCTTTTGAACAGGCAACAATGGGGTGTTCCAGGGGGAAGTACAGAATTTTAGGATACCATACCGTATGAATTTATCCAGATAGGATTGAATGTTCTTCTTAGCCTTCTGCGGGATGTGGTATTGTCGTAGGCTTACTGGATAAACCCCAAGTTTCAGTTAAATTTTTATAGGTGGAATATTGCGGGCCAGTCCTGGTGGGTTGTTCTCTGCCCAAACTCCTGGTATGTTGAATAATGTCTCATCACTCCTAGGGTTTTGGCTAGTCAACACTGTATAAAGTCGCCACTCTTCTTCCTTTGGTACGGATAAAGTCATAATACCTGAAGGTCCATTAAACTTTAAAGATGTTGTTCCATTTGGTAGGAACGTAATCTGCGCTTGTAATTTTGATAGCATATCACGTCCCAGCAATTGGACTGGACATTCAGGCATATAAAGGAATTGATGTTTTACTACGTGGCCTCCCAATGTACAGAGTCGACTTTTAAGAACCGGTTTTTCAGCACTTCTTCCAGTTGCTCCTATCACAGTAATAGTCCTTCCAGATGGAGGAGCAACTAGATTAGTCACCACTGAATGTTCAGCACCAGTGTCGATCATGAACGCACTCCTTTTTCCCCCTATTGATACATCGACCATAGGCTCCGCTCGACCAAGGGGGATGGAGCCCGGTCGGTATCAATAGTCCTCCATGACCGTGTCAGCCAATCCTACAAAGTCCCTACCTTCTCTATCGCGGGACCTTTGCGCTGCTGGAATATACCTGTCTTCCCTAACACTTCCTCTGTTCCCATTACTCCCTCTATAACCATTACTCCCTCCGGGGCCTCCTCTACCTCTCGCTCTGCCTCTAAAGTTTCCGTAACCTGACCTAGGTCTGTCTCTCTCAGACTGTTCTCTTCGCGGACACTCATTTCTCCAATGCCCTTCTTCCCTACAGTAAGCGCACTGATTCCTACTTAGAGGTTCCTCATTCCACTTACTATCGCCTCTATCCGGGCCCCGTCTATCTACGCCTGCGATCGCTACCGCTAGCATATCAGCCTTTTTACGCATCTTGCGCTCTTCCTCTTTCTTACTTTCTGTATCCCTGTTCATATAAACCTTATTTGCTACCACCATTAGTTGGGTGATGGACATACCTGCAAACCCTTCTAACTTTTGTAGCTTGCGCTTAATATCTCCGTATGCTTGGCTGACAAAGGCGGAGTTAACCATTCGGGAATTGTCTGCGTCTTCCGGATTAAAGGGGGTGTACAAGCGGTACGCCTCCAATAATCGGTCATAAAAGACACTGGGTGCTTCATCGCTTTTCTGGATCACCTCAACTGTCTTCGACATGTTAATGGCTTTCTTTCCTCCTGCTTTCATGCCAGCAATTATAGCGTCTCTATAGGCTCTGAGTTGAACCATATCAGCACCATTTACGTTCCAATCGGGATCAGTATTGGGATAATGTGTTGCGGCCCATGCTGCTGGATTAGCTTGGTTCAAAGCACGGGCTCTATCTTCTAGTGCTTTTATGGCTGCTTGATTTATTCTTGTCCTTTCCTCATTGTTAAATAAAGTCATTAGTAACTGCTGGCAATCAGCCCATGTCGGATTATGCGTCTGTACTATTGAGGTGAACAGATCAGTCATAGCTTGTGGTTTCTCAGTATACGAGGAATTATGGGTCTTCCAGTTTAAAAGATCGGTTGTGGTAAATGGGACATATACGAAGACTGGGTCAGCGTGTGCCATTTGACCTGCGGCATCGATATAAGCTGACCCGGGATTTAGGCGAAGAGGCATCTGATAATGCTTTAATTGTTGGGCACCAGTCAACTGTCGGGTTTGGATAGGGCTACGTAGAGAGGCGTCAGTCATGAGTTCCGGTCGGGGAGAGATAGGGTATGGGGATGTGGGAGGTTGGTTTTGTGAAAAGGTCGTAAATAAAACACTTCGAGCCGAGCTAGATGAAGCTTGACCGGAAGTCTGAAGTGGCGCCAAATCAGGATATTCGTTTCTAATGGGGGTGGGTTCTGGTTCCGAAAGGGGAGATTTAGTACGAGGGGGGGTGGATCCTGTACTGGAGGAGGAAGCGGAAGTGGATGGGGGTAATGAGGGGAGGGGTGCAGGACTTCCTGCGTTTGCGTCACTTCTTCTTAACGGAAAGTAAGGGGGCGGCAAAGGGATCTCGGACTCAGGGGGCGTGTCCAAAATGGGCCTAGCACCAGTCCTAGTGGACGAACAAGTCCTAGCTACCATGAGGCGACACTGCTCCTCGTGGCATGTCTGGAGCCATTTTGGCGAGTCATTTACGGCCTGTCTCCAACAGTCAATATAAGGAAACTGGCCGTAAAGTTCAGGCCTACCTGATACAGCCACGTGTAAGCGCTGTACCAGAGTTGGATCCAAACTGCCACGTGGCGGCCATGCCGCAACCAAAGTAGGCCACTCCCTAGTACACAAAGTGACCAAACGTACAGGAGACATCTTTACCCCAAAATCACAAATTTTAAATCCCTTTTTAAAATTCTTCACCATACAACCTAAGGGATCCGGAATCGTTGACTGCGACGCACCCATACTTAACAATGGAACGTCGTCGACAACGAATACTATACACGCGTACTATTCAACAGTCACACCCGTTTCCTCTGGCAACAGCACCACGTGGTACGGTTACCAAGTGAAACGTACACAATAACAATAAACACTCAGGGAATTCCCGTACACACACAGCTGTTACACCAGTCACTATATAATCAATATTATGCCCTTTGGCGTAACTATACAGTCACCCACGCTATAATTCTCTATATACGAATTACCCGTCTATAACACACCCCAGTAACATCGTCTTTTACAAATAGCGGTTACAGTACGGTTAGCATAGGTCAAAGCACAAGTTAAGGTCACAATACAATTATTAGTGGTTATGGTGTTAAACATGCAATGGACGACAATGATTAGTACTTATTATACAATGTCAGTAAATATACAGGGTTATGGTACCGTGCACTATAATACAGCAACACACTATTAACACTCTCGCTAGACGGCTGAGCTCGCGCTATCTAACAAGATATACACTTTACTAAAACAATCGTTAACACATTTACAATTCCCAACTAAACTATTGGCCAGTACCTTGAATGGACTACCTAAAAACAATCTACATACGTTTTGGTTAGCCACACTGCCCAATCACCACATATATAGCGAGCTAGAGAACCGAATTTACACAGACGCCTCTTAGTCGCACTATACAACGAGCTAGAGGACCGAATTTACACAGACGCCTCTTAGTCGTACTATCAAAAGTCTAGTGGGTTCCAAATTTACACGCCTTCCCACTTAGCCCAGATAGGATGAGAACTAGCGAACCGAATTTACACAGACGCCGCTTAGTCTCCCGGTCTCTCCGACCTAGCGAACAAAATGTACACCCTAGAACGCTAGTCTAGACAAGACACCGGTGTCCGGCTAGGGCTATTTACACCAGAGCCCCGCCTGACTAACAGAATCAAACGGTCTGACTAAAGAGCGTTCGATCGAGCGGTGCGCCTTCGCTCCTTCCCTCTGACAGAGGGGGCAGATACACAGATTCAAAACCCCTTTGGGCCTACCGCACAATCGGTATACCCCTAGTGGGTCCTGCCGTCTAAAACAGCAGTTGTCTTACCTCCTCGTTCCTGAACCTGAGTTCACACTCATCGACGGGGACACCCCAGCACTTCTCACGTAGAGGCCGATGATCTCCTGGACAACGGCCCAGTGGCGCCGAGACGAAGGGAGGTCCACGCAGAAGTTCAGGGGTGCAGCCGTAGAGAACGTGGGCAAAGATAGACCGTCTCACGCCTCTGCCTCTCAGCTACCGTTGAACGATGAGCTTCCCGGCCAATGCACCAAATGATACCGGAGAAACTGACGGAAGCCAAGCACAGAGAGATGGACACAGGTTTCTTCAGGAAGGAAGAGATTCTTTATTGGATCACCGATCGGGACTCAGAGGGACTAATGTCACCAAAATACAGCAAGTTCTGAGCCCCGGACAATAGTGCAGGCTCCTTATATAGGCATATAACTCCACCCATATTAAGCTCCACCCGCACATTCTCTTAACCAATCAACACAAATAAGAATTAACTTCCTGTTTGACCGCATGGCCTGTCCAGCACAATGGAGGAGGGGAATACTATATCCTGTATTCTTGCACATGCTCCGTACACTACTGATCGTATCTTGCCTCGTGCATCCAACTGATCGATACGTCAGCATATGCACGTACACATGCCACGTGGTAATCTCAGCCTACTAAATTTATTTTTACCGAGATTCCACCACATCACTAATGTGGATGAATAAAGGGGGTGAAATTAAATTCCTCATTTAAACCCTCTGGTGCAAGGGTTTTAAACTCATAAATCCACCTAGACTCTTTTTGAAGAAGTATGCTTGCTGCATGCTGCTGAACCATATACGGTAATGATGCAAATACTGTCTTCTGATAGTAGGGGGATGCATACTGTATATAATGCCTGTACTGTAAGTTCCTGGTGCTCAAACTTTGGACAAGAGTTGACTGAGACCCAATTGGTGAAAATAAAGATCTTTGCTTCCTGAACTGGCCTGCGTCCGGACTCTCTGTGTGTGGCTTCTCCAGTGTTCTACAACATACCTACTAGCTTTCAGATGCTTCCCTATAGGGAAGCATTGGATTGGCTTAGAACATCAGTACTAATGATCTCAGCAAAGGAAGGCAGGGCGGGTGCAGGGAGACAGGAACTTTTTCAACTATAGTATCCATTTAAACATCAGATTTTTACTTTTTACCATTCAAGATTTTTTACTAATATGCAGTAGGAAAAGTAAAATACAATCATTGCTTGTCAGTGAATATTCCAAATGTACTTTGGGCTTATGGCAATAAATTCCTATTGCTCTTGGTGCAGGTGTGGTTAGCACTACAAATAAAGCTTTTATTCAAACATGTGAGTACAAGCATGAGGTAATTGACAGATCCTGTAGCATTTAATCCTTTATATGTGAAACAAAAAACTGGTACACAACAGTTTAAAAGTTCATCCACCAATATCAAATCGAGGCCGAAGGTAGCTACAATCTTTTAATAAATAACAGTTTGGTCCTGCTATATAGTCTATTTACACTAGTTCTTGTTTAGGTGCCTGCTAGATAATCTAAAGGCATTTTTTAGAGTGTGAAATATGGGTCAAAATTGTCCACAGCGTTTATTAAATAATAATAATAATAAATTAACATAGAAAGAACAGGTTATTGCTCCACATCCCACCATCACAACCGTATCCTTCAGTTAGGTATACAAGGCAATGACCCCTGGATAAATAACATATATAACAGTATTACAACATGAACATATTTAATGTGCCAAAATAGTTTTTAACCATGGTAGGGGTATACCCAGATACCCCTACCCCACCAGGTTCTGACAAACCGACAGGGCTCGAAAACCTACAAATCTTACCCTGAACCATATTCCCCATTTACATAACCATGCTAATAGGGGAGCCTATTTCCTATCCTTCAGCTCCCTATCCCGCCGCTGTGACGGGATAACCCAACCTTATCCATAATCCAGGAAGGGAGAGTGGGGCAAGCTCAGCCAGGTAGGCAAGTTAAAAGTGACTCTTCTATGATGGCTGCCTATGTATATAGCCAAACCCCCAGCCCTCAAACCACCAATCCCTACATACTTCCTCCTATGCCCGCCTCCTAGCCCTGTCAAGGCCCCTTTCCACTAAGCTGTGCTTTTGTTACATGGGGCTACAAAACAATTTGAGGTACCTCAGGAACTTTTATTAACAAATAGCCTCCTTCTTGCTCCCTTCAATAAACTGAATAAAAGACAAAATCTTCAGAACTCCTGTAAAGAAGAATTGCCCTTATACGCAGTGAAACCACAGCCTCTTGCTTTTACTTTCTAATCATTCTCCTATACTTTGATGAGTAGTATAATGTTCACATACAAATAAGAGCAAAACTGCAGTTGAAGAACTCAGTGAATAAAATCCATCAGACTGATTAACTAAGTAAAGTGCTATGGTACCTCACAAAATGTCTGAGCTGCTACTTAGCATGGGAAATTGAAGCATCCTATTTTTTAATTCTACAACAAACAATGCTTCCAAGGTATTTTCAACCAAACCTTAGAGATGTGCAGTGTGAGCAGACACTCTTTTCCTTGACCATTTATTTGTCCATTGCCTTATTTTTCTTATCTGTATGCCTCACCTCTGGCCACATGTCACAAGGTTCCAATGAGTAAAGACCAGCTCTTCCATGTGGCATTTAAAGGAGCACTATAGTACCAGGAAAACAAACTAGTTTTCCTGGCACTATAGTGTTATTAGCCCCCCCCCCCCCTCAGTACCCCCCTCCTGCTGGGCTGAAGAGGTTAAAACTCCTTCAGCCACTTACCTTAATCCAGCGCCAGGCTCCCTCAGCGATGGTGATCTCTTCTCCCCCTGCCGACATCAGCTCGGAATGCGCATGCGCGACCAGAGCTGTGCGCGCATTCAAACCGCCCATAGGAAAGCATTACTTATAGACTCTCAAAAAGGGGAATGTCGTCTTCCTCAGGATAAGCTGCTGAGGTTGCAGACGGTGGTGGCAGGGGTACGTAAGGTAACCCTGCGACTGCTACAATGGCTCATTGGGGAAGTTTAATTTTGCTTGCAGGGTGGTGCCAATGGGGAAGGATTTCAGTAGGAGTCTGGCCAGGGCCATGGTCGGAATCCGTTCGCCTCATCACTTTGTTAGGGTTACCTCCGCTATGAAGGCTGACCTGGAGGTCTGGGACATGTACATGTGGGGTTTAATGGGATGGTGATTTTCAGGCAGGCGGTGGTTGCGGCTGCAGATCTGGAACTGTTTATGAATGCTTCGGGTATCTTAGGCTTTGGGGCGTACTTTGGGGGACGATGGTGTGCGGCGCCTTGGCCGATGGCGTGGGCGGCAAGCTCCTTGATGCGTGACTTGGCTTCTCTCAAGCTGTTTCCGCTACTAGTTTCACTGTCGCTTTGGGGTAACTTGCTGAAGGATAGGAAAGTGGTTTTCCACACAAACATGTCCGTGGTGCATGCGGTTAATCGGTTATCGGCGTCGTCGGCTCCGGTGGTGCGGCTTTCGCAAAAAATTGTCCTTATATGTAGGTCTCTCAATGTGGTTTGCAGCGCACGGCATGTCCCTGGTTACTTGAATATCATGACTGATGCTTTGTCTCGCTTTCAGTTGTACCGGTTCCGGATGGTAGCGCCCAGAGCGCTGGAAGAGGGGGAGGACTGCCAGGATGAGATGTGGTGGCTCTGAAAGGCCTGCTTGGGGGACTTCCTTTGCTCCTGGCACATGGAGAGCATACTGTAAGGTTTGGGAGTCATGTGAGGCCTCATGGGCCGGGCTGGAGCTGGAGGCTTGCAGGGGGGGGAGGGCGCACTATTGCCCTGTTATGGTTTACGTTTGAGCTACTGGCTGGGGGTGCTTCCCCTGAGTGGTGGATAGGAATATGGCCACACTCACATTTTTGTTTAAGATGCTTTTTGATCCGCCAGGCTTTGAAGGGTTTCTGGAGGGGGCGTAGAATTCCAGATGCATGGTGGCCGGTGTCTATCAGTGTTTTGGAGGTGCGGGTGCTCCCTGTAATTTGCTTCTCTGGCTATGAAGCTGGCTTGTTTGCCGCTGCGTTTGTTTTGGCCTTTTTTGGGGCTTTTCGTATTGGGAAGCTTGTCAGCGCGAACAGGTGAGGCCATGGCGGGATTCAGGCATCTGATGTCCTTTCAGGGGTGTATAGGGTGGGGATTCACTTATCTAGGTTGAAAACTGATGTGCGGGTGAAGGGGACGGATGTGGTGTTGCACGCTCTCCCAGGATCACGGTTGTGCCCGTTACCATTCTTGCATGGTATCGGGTGTTGCGCCCAGCACGTGAGGGTGCCTTTTTCTTACATGAGGATGGTTTGGCGCTGTCACGCTGCCAGTTTGCCCAAGTTTTTCGCTTGGGGCTTAGGAGGTTGGGTCTGAGGCCGGAACAGTTCGGTATGCACTCCTTCCGGATTGGGGCAGCTATGGAGGCCACGCGCCTGGGGCTCAGCGATGAGCTGGTGAAGAAAATAGGAAGGTGGATATCGATTCGGTTTCGTTCCTACCTGTGGTTTGGGATGCTGGTGTGAATTAAATAGTGGGTTTGGGGGATTCTCCGCTGGTTCCCCTAGGCTGATGGTCTTGTTTTGTTTCTGCAGGTCGAGTTGCTTGGATCATGGGCCATTCGTTCTTGTTTTGGGCAAAGAGGAGGGCTGCAGCTTGTCTCCAGGGTCCGCAGCTGGGTTTTCCTATACACCTATTCGGTAACCGGCAATCTAGTTGGGGTAATGTTATTGGGACGGTGTTTATGCTAGTGGAAGGTGGGAGGTGTCCTGATTTCCTGTTGTTACATGCAGGGGGCAATAATTTGGGCCTAGTATCGCAAAGACGCTTGGTAAAATAAATGAAGCAGGATATTAACCGGCTACAGGACTTGGTCCCTGAGGTTTCGGTTGTCTGGTATGAAATGGTCCACCGACTTCACGCTAGGGATACGGCCACTATCAAGTGTTGCTGGGGTAAGGTGAATAGCCTGATGGTCTGTTTGTTAGGAAGGTCGAGGGGGGGGGGTAATTCGGCACTGGGAACTCGATTACATGTTGCCTGGGTATTTTAGGCAGGACGGGTCCACCTCACAGACGAGGGGTGGGATCTATTTAATCTGGGGTTCCAAGAAGGTTTGAGTAGGGCCTTGTTAATTAGGGGTGGCAGAGCTCAGATGACTTTAGGGATCAAGGTCTGAACTTGTGGTGGGGCTAGAGAGAAAAAAAGTTAGTGCATACAGGCTCTTGGCTAATGTAAATAGAATAGGGCAGTTAGGCTGCTGGTTAAGAGTTTGGTTGAATGGTTCGTTATGAACTTTGGTAGGTTTCGAGCTTGGTGGTGGCTCAGAACCTGGTGGGTGGTAGGGGTATCCTGGTATACAGCTACCATGGTTATTTAACAAAGTTTGTGACTTATATTATGTTTATGATGCTCTTGATATTTGGTCCTGTTCGGTGTTATCTCTTGTTAACTTATCTTACACGCTTATCTTGCAACTATTATTGCTATACCCAGGACCTTCGGACTTTTTTAGTAGTTCTATTACAATAGACTATTAGACCATATATAGTGTACCAGTATACCACTGTTAGGTGCCCACGAAGGCACAGATTAGGGCATTTGTCAGTACTAGTATAGCTCTATGACCAGCACTGTTAGGTGCCCACGAAGGCACAGATTAGGGCATTTGTCACAACTAGTACTTGGTCCTAGTGCTAATATTGTTAGCCATTAGTGTAGGTAGTCAGTCTCTATCTTGACTCTCTAGAGACAGGTGCCCTTGAAGGCACAGTTGAGGATTTTGACCTAGATTATTCACCTTATACTACCATTAGTGTGTTGACTAACGGCTATATCTTCTGCTACATCGTTTGGGACCCCTATGTACTCTATCTTTTGAGCGGGGTTTCCTAAGGAGGGTACTAGATCTGGTCTCTGTTTTAGGGGCATTAACCAACACAGCTTTTCCCATTTGTATTTATATTTCTCTGCTATCACACAGTATGTTATACTAGCCCTATATATATTAGGGTAGCATTTGGTGTGCTGTATATATTGTATCTATTTTTTGTACCTTGATAGATTTTGTTACACTGCACTGATACATTACGATCTTGCTATTTAGTTAATTATGTGAAATTGTATTGTGTGCATTGTGCAGCTACCATTGTGGGGACGCATCTACTTAACCTCTTACTGCGGTTTTTGCTCTGTATTTGTCCATTTATGTTTTGTTCACTCACTTCCCGTTTGTATATATCCCTCACTTAGTATTTTTAGTTTGAGTCATTTTTTCTGCCTCAGTTATCCATTATTGGGGCAGAAGTGACTAGCGATCTAGTAATTGTAAGTGTGTGTTTTTAGTTTCATCCAATAATTTTTTTTTTTATTTTCTTCTACATTACACAGGGACAGACCTCTCTCTCTTTTTCTTGCAGCCATACACAACCTCTTCATCTCTAATTCCCTCACACTTTTACACTCACTGAACTACAATTCTCCCAATCTCCCAGACTCAACTGTAAAGGTGGCTTAGGCATTCTTCTCTCTCCTCAAAATACTTTTCAACCTATCCTCCCTGCTCTATCCTTTACTTCCTTTGAAGTTCACACTGTCCGCATATTTAAGCCCACTCCTTTTGCCATCATCTATCGCCCACCCCTCGGTAATCTTAGGCTATTCATTGAACACTTTTCTTCCTGGCTACCCCACTTTCTCTCCTCTAGCACTCCTTCCCTCATACTTGGTGACTTTCACATCCCAATCAACAACCTCAACTGCCCTGATGCTCTCTGCAACCTCCTCCTTCGGCCTCACACAGCTGCTACTTCAGCAGCTCATACAGCAGGAAATACTCTTGACCTCGTCCTTACCAATCTCTGTACCAACTCCAATCTCTCCACTGTTCCATTTCCTTTATCTGACCACCAGTCAGTTGTGGCTGCCAATAAAAGAGTTCCTGCCTACCCTCAACATAGAGTCTCATCTCATGTGTGGGGGGAACAGCTGTATCTGCTCTGGGGATTGCTATGTCACGATACTCCCCATGGTTATAATCACTAGCTCTTGTAATAGCTACACTGCTATACCTGCTATACTATCTTGGAGGAGAGGTCTTCTAACTGGGAGCTGGATTCAGGAGTTTGGTCCATGGTGAGAAGGAATGGCGGGACCCCAGCCAAGCTGCGGCGGCTAAGGGGCTACAGTGCTTATGGTGTCCGGTGTGGTGCTTATGGTACTTGGTGACAGCTAGGAATCAGCGATTGGCAGAGGCACCCAGTCAGGGTGCCAGCCGGTCCGTCACACAACCTATTTCATTACCTCTACTTCTCAGTGATTAATTTTCTAGCAAACTATTTCATTACCCCTACTTATACCCTTTGTGTCACTATACCCCACTCCCTCTAGCATGTAAGCTCATTGAGCAGGGCCCTCAACTCCTCTGTTCCTGTACGTCCATTTGTGTGGTTACAATCACGTGTCTGTTAGTCCACAAATTGTACAGCGCTACGGAATTTGCTAGCGCTATATAAATAATTAAATAATAATAATAATCATCAAAGGTGGGCCCCTATTCACTGGAAAACTATGCTGTGCTTCGACACCACCAGGGAATGTAGTGTGTCTCCCCTCCCTGGACACAGGTAAGACTTGGGGAGGGGGGTGAAACCAGGTAAGAGTGAGGGAGGAGGGGTGGGGAACCCGGTTTGCGTGAACCTGTTAATAAAATGTAACAAGTTCGCCATACCGGTGATTAACCTGGGCGACTGAGGTGTTGGCCCTCAGTCCATGACCGTGGGCCAACACCAGGAGGAGGCCCGGCAGCATACAGGGCAAACCGCCGGGCTTCCTCCTGGTGTCGGCCCTCCATGACCGAGGGCTGACACCAGAAGGAGGCCTGGCGGTTGGCTCTGTATGCCGCCGAGTGCGGGGCCACTCTGTGTAGTCTGCCACTGCCTCCGGTCTGCAGCTCCACCAGGTGCATAGCTGCAGACCATGGAGTAGAGATCTGTCAATCTCCAGCAAAACAGAGCATTGCCGTGGCACTGGCAGGTTGCTTGGGGGCACATGGCACTAGCAGATGTTTTGGAGCCACACATAGCTCATTGGCATGATGTACAAAGTTTAAGAATTTACTGCTCTTTGGCATGATATTCAGGATGTATGCATTTACTGTTCATTGGCATGATATATCAAGATTTATGCATTTATTGCATTAATATAATTACCCTGCCGCCCATAATTACCCTGCCAACCAGGGCATATATGTGTGCCTGCGTTGATGTGAATGTGTGTGCGCGCATGACTTGGGGGGTGGAGTCTTGGTCCCAGGCAGCACAATGTCTTGGGCCGACCCTGTGGAGTTGGAGACATGAAGAATTGGAACTGGTTACTAAATATTTTGATTCCCACAACTGAATATAGTACCAAGCATTAAATAGTAGATACACTAGAGATGAATGGAAGTGGACCAGCTGGTATCTGTGGAGCACTGTATATATTGGGAAGACTCTAATACACTTCCCGAGCATACTTATGGGATTTTACTATAAAGAACATGTTACTCAATAAATGTTCTAGGAGTCTAGAAACATGTCTTGTTATAATCAATCTGGGTATAGTGCTGGATATAGTATGAAGTATGATATGTATGAAGAAGCATATAAGCCTATTAATGCTGGGAATGATGCATAAACTCTATAGTAATTCTGGGAAACACATTACACATTGCCAGTAGTAAAGTGACTGTGGCAAAACCAGCCTCGCCACTGGGCATTGGAGAAGATTGATTGCCAGCCTCCTGCCATGTGACTATGGCCCCTGGGATGTATTGCCCTTTAATAAACTTATTTGGGCTTATTGGGTTTTGAAACACTTTTTCTGCCCCTTTGAATACATGGGAAGATGTGCCCCTCCTCCGTTTCCTGTCTATTGTTCTCCAGAAGGGCGTTGTCCCAGGGACACTGCCAGACCAGTTGGAATTAGCTGTTTTGCCCCTCCTCTGTCTCTCATCAGCCCTTGCTCTGGTTTAACCCCATTGCGATTTGACTGTGGTTCGTGGGTCTGAGCACTGTTCGGATATAGTGAGCGCTCAGATCCAAGCTGTCTGGGGATAGGTTGAATGTGGGGGTTCTGTTCAATGTAATGGGAATTATGTATTTTTAGGTATTTTACTGCTGTTGTAAATGGAGATATACCCTGTACTGGAGATAAGTAAGTTACCACACCTAACTTTTAAACCACTGGAGGGAATAATATGAATTTTGAGTATGTTTGTATATGAAGTATGCTGATTCTGAAAATGTATTTTTTTTTATTCTTTATTTTATTTGTGCTTAGTGTAAACAATCATGTTTGCATTGCCACGATAGCTGGTGCAAGCAGGTATGGAAACATACATTAACAAAGGTATGGCATTACAATACATAGCACAGTTTGTTTGTTTTTATATTCAGGATGGGAAACATGTTGGAGGTTCAGCATGGAATCATGGTTGCACAAAAGATCTGCCTGTCTCGATATTTAGTAATCCAGTAAACTGGTCAATCATGCAGCCTATGGGGATTAACACGCTAGCTGGACATAGCTGAGACTTGCTTGGTACATAAGGTCACATCACTGCACTACCTGAGCATATTATTAGCATTTTACGTCAAGAGCTAAAAGATTGTATACATGCTGTACAGTTATATTTGCCTGAGTAGGTTAATTTTAAATCTGTTTAGACATATTAGCTAACATTACTTGGGTGTCACTGGTGAGACAATTGCATGAAATTAACGATTATAACATTTGAGCAATTAAGCCTCTTCTATGCATGAATAGATACATTGCTGGGTTTGCATTTATGAGTTATAGCGAGGCCTGGCATGGGAGACTTAATACCCAGCTAAAATATTGTGTGAGTGATGTGAGAATAAGTGATGAGAACAACAAAAGCTTGTGTTGGCCAAAACATGTAAAAACATCAACTAATAATACAAAGAAATACGTATCACAGCCATGCATCACTGGTAATGGAGGAGTGATCTGTCATGGCAGCCAGCATGGTGTGCCAGCACAGTCGTATAGTCAGTCAACCTATACCCCTGCTGGGCCGTGAGCCTCCATGCGAAGACAGTTTATGTAGGGCTGCCAGTGGTCTGTCCGGCGACCAGTGCAGTGTAGTTGGTATTTGCTGGTGCGTGCTGAGTATGGCCGTGTGGCCCCTGAGAGCCCTTAGGTTTCCCTTGGTGTGTCCCTGCGGTGTCGCAGGGTATGCTATTAGGTTGTGTGGTGACCCCAGTGGTTGCGCAGGCTGGAGTCCAGTTCTGCCGCTGCCTGTAATATGTGATCTGCGCTGCTTTGGGTTCAGCGGAGAGCACCGCTTGGGGTGATCTTTGGGGCTGTGTTGAGCTGGTGGTGTCGCGGTCGCCTGCAGCTTAGTTGTTTGGAGATCGTTCGCTTTCGTGTTATGTGGTACGTGGATTTGTGAGTGGTCTTGGTGTTGTGGACCACGCGGGCCTTGTCTCCTTTGGGTGCCTATGCGCCAGGCTTGCCGGGGTCTTCCTTTCCCACTTTTCCGCCGCTTGGAGATGTTGCCGGGGTCCCTGTGTTTGCCGGAGCTCCGCTGGGCTGCAGTGGGTGCACTCTGGCCGGACTGGATGTGTGTACGCCTCTCGGGCACTGTAGCTTGTTGCAGATACTTAATTTGTGTTTTTGGTCCGGTCGTGGGCTGATCAGGGTGTCCAGTCCCGGCCAGCTGTCGTGCTGTAGGTGCTCTGGACCTCTCACTAACCTGTGGTGGCTGACGTGGCTGGAGCTTGTGCCCTAGTCGGGCCCAGAACTGCTCCCACATGGCTTTAAACCTTGCGTTGAAGGCCACAGCCCAGTCATCTGGGGGCTGTTGCTGTGCTCGGGCAGTGTTGCCGTCGGCCATTTTAATCAGGCCTCGTGGATCTCACTTGAAGTTTTGTGCCCTGGTGCAGCGCGTGGCTGGATGCTTTCTGTGTGGTTGTATGGACCGGGATAACCCCCACCGGTCCTGGGGGGGGGAGGGAAGACTACTTCCAGGGGTTCCAGTCCCTGCTTTTGTGCCAGGGGAGCGGCTGCCTCCCCGTGGCTCAGTCGTAGGTAGGCCTCAGGCCTCGGTGTGTCCAGTTGGCTGCGCCGGTACTCGTGTGGGGTACCGTTCGATGCAGCAGCCTCTCCCGGTTGTGAGTATCTTGGTCTGCGGCTTGTGAGTCGTGGTAGCTAGGTGTAATGCCCCGATTTCTGTTCCCAGACGTGGGAGCTCTCAGCCAGCACGTCTGGGCTGCTCAGTTGCTTGGCTCTGCCCTGAAAATGTATGTTTTATGTAAATGGCATGTATATTTTGAAAGTTATTAATATTGTATAAACACTGTATATTTTCTGCCTGTGATAATTAAGTTAATCTATTGTGTTGAGATAATTGTATCACAGGCAGAGGGGATAATTTCTGCTGCTATGAATGGGAGTGTTTAGCTGTATTGTAATGTATTGATTGGTTGTTCTTCAAAACCCTGTGGGCAGTACTATGTTTGTAATATGGGCATAAAAGCAGAGTGTTGTCTACAGTGGTTATGGTGTCTGCTGGAGTGCTGGAAACCCTCAGGAAGCGCTAGGAGCATCCTTCAACAGAGGTACCCAGTCGGGATGCCAGATGATCTGTTACAGTGACCATAAAAACTCTAATGGAGCATGTTGCATGACTTCTACGATAGTGGATTAGGCCGTCACTACAAGCCTCGCACATTAGGGAATGCTTCTGAGATAGCTATACTGAGCTTTTAATAATCCCAATAATGCAAATTATGAAAATAATATAAAAACCCAAATGGCTATTTTGGAGAGAAAAAAGGAACATTCCAGTCATTCCTCCAAACCACTCATATATATATACTGAACTAGGAAAAGGAGATAGATAAAAGGAAAGGAAGAGCGGGAAGCAGAAAAGAGTAAGAATGAATAGTGAAAATGAATAGTGTAGTGAAAGTAGTAAAAAAAACAAGGGAGAGGAAGTGCGTGCTGAGAGAAAAGGGATAGAAAATTGGCAGAGGGATATGTGTAGTAAGAATATAGCTGTCATATCTTCTCTCTACGCACGCCGCTCCGATCTCGCTGTTTCTGCAGAACCTGGATCTTCTTTCCTGCGGTATCCTATGTTCGGCTGACATCTCAGGTGCACACATGCACCTGCATGCGTGTGCATGCACCAACAACAAGGGGCCATGCGCCTTAACCTTGTTCCTTTTTCCAGGTTCCTTAAAGGAAAAGTAGCCCAATAAATTCATTCCATTTATACTTGTTCTCTAATTAACCTAATTAGTTCCCTAGCATATCAACACACACGTAGACCTATTTATACCTACTATTGACATCAATTTCTTGCCCTGTCATGGTCTTTGTAGCCTGAGAGCGTGTTCCTATAGTTCTGACTTTTCTGTTACTGTTACCACCGGTATGTTTAGGGACCCAACTTCCCACATATTGTAGGGCTCACAGCAAAGTTGGCAGACTTCAGGTTCTCACACCAAGCCCAGATGCGAAAGCTACGCAGGTAACAAAGGAATGTAAGTAGCACAGGAATCCAGGGCAATACCCCTCAGTGCTCCCACCATCTTGTATTAGCAGCCCCCCAGCATGCATGACGC
Organism: Pelobates fuscus; assembly: GCF_036172605.1. Taxonomy (NCBI): domain Eukaryota; kingdom Metazoa; phylum Chordata; class Amphibia; order Anura; family Pelobatidae; genus Pelobates; species Pelobates fuscus. The sequence continues at coordinate 188,056,525 of NC_086322.1, read as the reverse complement.
GATGTCTAGGATAATTTATATCATGACCGAGCCTATCCTGACTGCGAGGCAGAAGAGGCCTTGCATCTTCACTCCCATGTTTCAGGTTGTCTGCAATGAGGAGCCTCTGGTTGCATCCAAGGCAGATATTAGGTAAGCAGGTGGGGCAAAAGAGGTAACGTTATATACCGGCAACCGCCAGGCCTGTGTAAGGCAGGATAAGTCAGTACTCTAGAATCATTACGATACCATGTGTCCAGGTTCTAGGACTTAAACAACTCTCTGGCTTGTCTTTTGAGGTCTGAGATTACCTCATAAATGCATTGCAGTTACAGTGCAGCTCTTATAAATAGATCTTTATGTGATAAACTGGAACTCATCACGGGTTCTTGGAGGCAGCCTCTTGCCCTGTGACTATGGCCTATGTAATGAACTTTGGGTCAAAGACCCTGGTTGTGCCTCTTGGACTTCTAACAGGAACAATTTGAACTTTCGAACTCCCGCAGCCATTCGAAGGGGCATGCGAACACGTGGCGGCGGCCATCTTAAGCCGCGAGTACAATGAGCGGTGTTTGGTCGTCGCGTGCATGGAACTCAAATCGGACACTCGATGGTGTGAACACCGCTGAACGCTTACCTTCCATGGATGTTCGGCTATTCGAATGGGAGTCGAACAGCGTTTGGTAAAAATAAACTCCTGAACAAGAGACATACAGTGACTATACTCACAAACGGCTACGTTCGGTATTTTAAACTTTACTTCGAATTCCCCAACTGTTTTGGGCATGCTCGCTGTCGATCAAAATGTGACTTCCATAGAATTCCTGAACCCCTGAACTGGGTGATTTTTGGATATGTTGGTCACCCAGATCAGGCATATCAGGGGATGTAACATTTGTGAGGATACTATGTGTTTTCGGGTACTTTTGAGGTTCTGTAAAAATATGTGTTTTTTCTGCCTGGAGATAATTGGGTTAATGCAGCATCTGACTCAATTATCTCCCAGACAGAGGGGAGGAATTGTAGGCCATGTGTGGGAGTGCCTTACACTGTAACTCTGTCATTATTGGTTAGTAAGTTTGTGTCACAGTCCCCAACAAGGTCCATGTGGGCATATCCCTTTCTTGGAGACTTGCATAAAAGGCCATTGTGGCTTGCATAAAAGTCTTACTTCACCCTCAACATAAAGCCTTGCCTCGTGTTTGTAGGGACCTGCTATACAAGCTATAACCGCTAGCTCGTGTAAGAGCTTCGCAGCTATACTCTCTTGGAGGAGAGGTTCACCCACTAGAAGCTGGATCCTGGCCTTGGGTCCAGGGTGGGTGGAGGACAGAGAGACCCCAACCAAGCTGCGGTGGTTTGTGGGGTCTGTAGTGCTAATGGTGTCTGTTGAAGTGCTGTGAGCACTAGGAGCATCAATTGACGCAGGCACCCAGTTGGGGTGCCAGGCGGTCCATCACACTCTACTTTACATGTAGAGTGGTAGGGCTCGGGTCCAATATCTCATGTTTTTCAACAGTTATCTACAAAAAAAAAAGAACTGTCATGTGCCACAAGACATGCTACAGTGAACCCCGGCCAGCATCAGTGTGTACCAGCTTTTCAGTTAGGCAAATTGTAAATGTTCAAACTGGAACTGCTAAAGATGGAGCAGCTTGACAGCCAGACCCTGCCCACTATTTTAATTCTCATAGATTCTAGAGTAAGTTTCATTAGAGGATTTTTATTTCACTCACTAATCACAAATTAATTATAAAAATATAATTTATTGTGACAATGTTAACAACAATAATAATAATATGTAACATGCGTGATAATATCAGTGAATATGTAGGTATAACATAAGTATACAATGTGGCAGTGGTTTAACACAATTACAGACAGCTAAATAGCAAGTTATATCGACATGTATGCAGTTTTCAACAAGATTTATGACAGGACACTTTACTTTGAAATCAACTTAACACAGAACACAACATCTCACAGCAGCACAGCTTAAAGCAATAAAAACTTTGGCTGACAGTCAAATCACACTGAATTAATTCTTTCACTGCTGGCTACAATTCTCATAGGCAAGATACCCTATTATATTTTGCAATGACAATATTTCTCATACTAGGTCATAACCATTCCTATGTCCATCCAATAAGTATAATTCTAACCCGATTTTACGTTGCAGAATTGTAACTTTCCTAATTAAGATTTACTATTTCTAAATTACGTAAGCTAATATATCTGGGTAATTGCCTGGTATTCTATTTTTAAAGTGAAAAGAAATATAGAGTTCATTGGTGCCCCTGCAGGAATGGAATTACGAATTCTATATATTATTAACGAATCATGACTCCTTAATGTTGGAATCACCAACTTGTATCCAAGTATATTCTGCCTTTTAGTAAAATCAATTAATTTAATAAAATTAAATAAAACCAGCATGTTGTAGATTTTCTATCGGGTTTTTAGATATGTCCCAGGAATGTTGAATGTAAGTATGATGAGAGAATTGTATGAAAATAGAAAAGTTTTCAGAGTTCTGAAGTTGTGTTAGTTGGAAAATATACAATGAATTAAGTGTGTCCAGCTTTGGCTCCAGATGTCAGATCTGTTAGATGTGAGTCCATCCTCAAAGTGAGTGTGTCTAGCGAGTGTGAATGAGCCTGAGTGTCTGAGAGTTTGAGAGTCCCTCTCTCTTCTTTGTCCTTAATTTTTAAAGGAGAGGTTCTCTCTACGTCACTAGTTGATAGGACCAATAGATAACTGTGGGCGTGTCTTCCCTACAGACTATCATCTAGATTTTGGTCAGTAGATGGCACAACTACATCACAGAAAATTCTTGTCAGGGGTCCATTTACCTATTTGTATAATGGGTTAACTAAATTTCGTAATTCGTTTGACGTCAACTTAGTTATCTTTTATGGATAACCGTCCATCACCAACATGTCACTTTTCAAAGGTTTTGGTTCACTTTTACCCAGATTTGTTGTCTGGTTTTGGTGTCATAAAATTAGAATTTGACACCTGTAGCCTTAATTTCACTCTTCCTTTAATGGAACTTTGTAAGATTCCGTTAGGATTTTTTAAAATAAAATTAATTACATAGTGAACTATGTGAAACTACATAGTTGATATACACATATTTAACTAACGTTAGTAAATTATATGACATTTCTTCATTGATATTATATCCATGAATATTCTATATTATTAACTTAGTACTATTTATATATGATTAATATACTTATAGTAAGTAGAGATGTCGCGAACATCAAATTTTCCGTTCACGAACGGCGAACACGAATTTCCGCAAATGTTCGCGAACGGGCGAACCGGGCGAACCGCCATAGACTTCAATAGGCAGGTGAATTTTAAAACCCACAGGGACTCTTTCTGGCCACAATAGTGATGGAAAAGTTGTTTCAAGGGGACTAACACCTGGACTGTGGCATGCCGGAGGGGGATCCATGGCAAAACTCCCATGGAAAATTACATAGTTGATGCAGAGTCTGGTTTTAATCCATAAAGGGCATAAATCACCTAACATTCCTAAATTGTTTGGAATAACGTGCTTTAAAACATCAGGTATGATGTTGTATCGATCAGGTAGTGTAAGGGTTACGCCCGCTTCACAGTGACAGACCAAACTCCCCGTTTAACGCACCGCAAACAACCGCAAACAGTCCATTTGCACAACCGCAAACTCCCCATTTGTACAAGGTTGGATACCAAGCTAGCCATGTCCCGTTCCTTGTCCTCACTGATGTCATTTAAGGTCTCTTCCTCCACCCAGCCACGTACAACACCAAGGGTCCCCGAAAGGTGACAACAAGGCCCCCAGGGACGCCTGCTGTGTTTGGTATTCCACCTCCTCAAAGCCACCTTCCTCCTCTGACTCCTCTTCTTCAGACTCCTCTCTCTGCGTTGCCTCTCTCTGCATTATTATAAGGTGTGTTAAGTAGTACTATTCCTATCAGCTTAATCCCTGTTACGTCCCCTATCAGGGGACGTGTATATGGCATCGATTTTAGAAACCGGGAGATGGAAAAAGATGCCTGGTCGGTCCTCCTACTTCAAATTTGGGGCACTGCGCGTGCAATATAATGTGCCACCAGATAGGAGTGGTGTGTTACGTAGTACTATTCTTATCACTTTAATCCCTGTTACGCCCCTTATCAGGGGACGTGTATATGGCATCGATTTTAGGAACCAGGAGATGGAAAAAGCCTGGTCGGTCCTCCTACTTCAAATTTGGGGCACTGCGCGTGTAATCTAATGTGCCACCAGATAGGAGTGGTGTGTTAAGTAGTCCCCCTCATCAGGCCTTTTTTAGTTGAATGTATCGCCCACTGTCAGTCCCTTTGGGATCCATCCCTCATTCATCTTAATAAAGGTGAGGTAATCTAGACTTTTTTGACCTAGGCGACTTCTCTTCTCAGTGACAATACCTCCTGCTGCACTGAAGGTCCTTTCTGACAGGACACTTGAAGCGGGGCAGGCCAGAAGTTCTATCGCAAATTGGGATAGCTCAGGCCACAGGTCAAACCTGCACACCCAGTAGTCAAGGGGTTCATCGCTCCTCAGAGTGTCGATATCTGCAGTTAAGGTGAGGTAGTCTGCTACTGGATGCCGAGCTACTCATGTCCCGTTCCTCGTCCTCAGTGATCTCACTGAAGGTATGTTCTTGTCACGTCTAAACATTTGTTATAAAGGAACACAACTGCAGATTTCGTATAGTTTGAATATTTATTATAAAAAGTAAAAGGTAATGACTTTAATTCCAATTTACAGGTACTGTAGTTTTAAGTAATAAACGATAACTGAAGTCCACAATTATAAGCACTGTAGCTTTAAGTAGTAAATGATAACTGAAGTCCACAATTACAGGCACTGTAGCTTTAAGTAGTAAATGATAACTGAAGTCCACAATTACAGGCACTGTAGCTTTAAGTAGTAAATGATAACTGAAGTCCACAATTACAGGCACTGTAGCTTTAAGTAGTAAATGATAACTGAAGTCCACAATTACAGGCACTGTAGCTTTAAGTAGTAAATGATAACTGAAGTCCACAGTTACAGGCACTGTAGCTTTAAGTAGTAAATGATAACTGAAGTCCACAATTACAGGCACTGTAGCTTTAAGGAGTAAACGATAGTAAATTGCAGACACTGAATCAATAAAGAGTCTCTTAGTAGAATCAACGGTTTAGGTGATAAGCAGTCACAATAGCTGTTCCATAGACTTTAACCGAAGCAAGACAGATGCAGCTAACTGAGATAAAGTATGAGTTGAAGTTAGCTGTAACGGTTTTGTATTATCGAAGGATTTTGGAGACAGGAAATAACAGCTTGAGATGCAATGCTTATCACAGAGGTTTTACTTAGCTTCCGGCACATAGAACACTGGTTCCCGAGATCTCCTCAGAGGCGTTTATCCTGGATGGAGAGTGTTAAGCTTTTAGTTGTTGATGAGGAGAGGTGAAGGGAACTTGCAGAGTCTTTCAGTCCGGTCTGGTAACAGAGGTTTTCACAACGAAGTTGTAGCCGGTTCGTGAGTACGGAACGTAGTTCAATAACCCAGCCTAGATCAGCTGGTGCAGTCAGATTAAATAGGCAGACCGTGTCATAAAGGGGTGTGGCTAGGCTCCGTGGAACCAGGAAGTAAGAGGATACCATAGTTAAGGCATGACAGTTCTTCCCCCCAGCCACGTATAACACCACGGGTACCAGATAGGTGACAACGAGCACCATGGGATGCCTGTTGTGGTTAGTCTTCCTCCTCCTCCTCAAAGCCACATTCCTCCTCTGACTCCTCTTCCTCACAATCCTCTTCCAGCATTGCCGCAGGTCCAGCAAGCGATGCTGATAAGGCTGTTTCTGGTGGTGATGGTGACCACAACTCTTCCTCTTCACGCTCATCTATGGCCTGATCCAGCACTCTTCGCAGGGCACGCTCCAGGAAGAAAACAAATGGTATGATGTCGCTGATGGTGCCTTCGGTGCGACTGACTAGGTTTGTCACCTCCTCAAAAGGACGCATGAGCCTACAGGCATTGCACATCAGCGTCCAGTAACGTGGCAAAAAAAATCCCAGCTCCGCAGAGGCTGTCCAAGCACCCCGGTCATACAAATAGTCGTTTACGGCTTTTTCTTGTTGGAGCAGCGGTCGAACATTAGGAGTGTTGAATTCCAACGTGTCGGGCTGTCGCAAATCAAGCGCCTCACTGGCATGTTGTTTCGCCACTGGATATCTGAAAAGTGCGCCATGGCCATGTAGGAATGCCTGAAATGGCCACACCTTCCTGGCCTGCTTCAAGACGTCCTGTAAGCCTGGGTACTTATGAACAAAGCGTTGTACGATCAGATTACACACATGTGCCATGCACGGCACATGTGTCAACTTGCCCAAATTCAATGCCGGCAACAAATTTCTTCCGTCACAAACCACTTTGCCGATCTCCAGTTGGTACGGAGTCAGCCACTGATCCAGCTGTGTGTTCAGGGCGGACAGGAGTGCTGGTCCGGTGTGACTCTCTGCTTTCAGGCAAGTCAACCCCAAGACGGCGTGACACTGCCGTATCCGGGATGTGGAATAGTACCTGGGGAGCTGGGGGGGTGCCGTTGATGTGGAGCAAGATGCAGCAGCAGAAGAGGACTCAGCCGAGGAGGTTATGGAAGAGGATGGAGTAGGAGGAGTAGAGGAGGTGGCAGCAGGCCTGCCTGCAAGTCGTGGCGGTGTCACCAACTCCTCTGCAGAGCCACGCATTCCATGCTTGGCAGCCATCAGCAGGTTTACCCAATGCGCAGTGTAGGTGATATACCTGCCCTGACCATGCTTTGCAGACCAGGTATCAGTGGTCAGATGGACCCTTGCCCCAACACTGTGTGCCAGACATGCCATTACTTCCTTTTGCACAATCGAGTACAGGTTGGGGATTGCCTTTTGTGCAAAGAAATTTCGGCCGGGTACCTTCTACTGCGGTGTCTCAATAGCTAAAATTTTTTGGAACGCCTCAGACTCCACCAGCTTGTATGGTAAAAGCTGGTGGGCTAAGAGTTCAGACAAGCCAGCTGTCAGATGCCGGGTATGGGGGTGACTTTGTGACATTGGCTTCTTATGCTCAAACATGTCCTTGACAGACACCTGACTGTGGGCAGATGAGCAGGAACTGCTCAAGGCGAGAGACGGAGTGGCGGATGGTTGAGAGGGGGCAAGGAGGACAGCAGTGGTTGACATGGCTGAAGATGCTGGACCAGGAGGAGGATGGCGGCTTTGAGTTTGTGTGCTGCTTGTACTCATGTGTTGATCCCATAGGCGTTTGTGATGTGCGATCATGTGCCTTCGCAAAGCAGTTGTACCTAGGTGGGTGTTGGACTTCCCACGACTCAGTTTCTTTTGGCACAGGTTGCAAATGGCATCGCTGTTGTCAGAGGCAGACACACAAAAAAAATGCCACACTGCTGAGCACTGCACTGATGGCATTCTGGTGGTGCCGATGCATGCTGTCTGACTGTGCCACTAGCTCCTTGTGACAACCTCCCCCTGATTCAAACTTGTCTCCTCCTTTTCTCTGTCTCCCCATCTGAACTTTCCCCCTGTTCTTCTTCTCTTCTAGCGGGCACCCACGTGACAACCACGGACGCATCGTCATCATCAACCGCTTCACTTGTATCTGACAACTCAGCAAAGGAAGCAGCAGCGGGTACAACATCATCATCATCATCATCACACCGTACGCCCATGTGTGTAATGCTGCCTGACTGAGACATATCCCTGTTATCTACATCCTCTGGCAATAATGGTTGCGCATCACTCATTTCTTCCAACTGATGTGTAAATAACTCCTCTGACAGATCAAGTGAAGCGGATGTGGTGCTAGTGTTGGTGGTGGCGGCAGGCGGGTGAGTGGTAACTTGAGAGGTGCCCGAAGCTAAGCTGGAGGAGGATGGTGCGTCAAGATTCCGAGCGGAAGCTGTAGAAGATTGGGTGTCCTGTGTTAGCCAGTCAACTATGTCCTCAGAACTTTTCGAGTTCAGGGTATGTGGCCTCTGAACACTGGGCATTATTCTAGGGCCAAAGGGAATCACAGCACCACGACCACGATGGCCCCTGCGGGGTGGCCTGCCTCTGCCTGTCATTTTTTTTCGATTAGTGGTACAATGCGTGCAAGCTACTCTGACAACAGATATGAGTGGCACTGTGCACTGGCAGAAGTTGGCAGAGTAGATGCTGTAGGCCTGACACACACGCTTGCAGACAACTAACTGCTATTCAATCTATTACAGTCAATTTTTTTTTTTTTAAATGTACACTACTGTTACACCAGATATGAGTTGCACTGGTGTGACACTGTGCCCTGGCAGGCCCTGAAACGCACACGTGTGAAGGAAACTGACTGCTATTATTTCACAGTCAAATCTCTAGTTTTTTTTTAAATGTACACTACTGTCACACCAGATATGAGTTGCACTGGTGTGACACTGTGCCCTGGCAGGCCCTGAAACGCACACGCGTGAAGGAAACTGACTGCTATTATTTCACAGTCAAATCTCTAGTTTTGTTTTTTTTTAAATGTACACTACTGTCACACCAGATATGAGTTGCACTGTGCCCTGGCAGGCCCTGAAACGCACACGCGTGAAGGCAACTGACTGCTATTATTTCACAGTCAAAAAAGTTTTTAGTTTTTTTTAAATGCAAGCTATTGTGACACCAGATATGAGTGGTGGCACTGGGCAAGTGGGCACAGTATACGCAGTGAGCCTGACACACACGCTGGCAAGCAGACAACTGCAATTTATCTGGTTGTGGTATATATAGATTGTAAGCCGATGACTTCCATCGTCCCAGTCTTTTAATTATGTGTACTGGAACGTTTTGGCTTGAGGCAGCGGTAGCTGCTCCTATACAAAACAAATGGCCCATGAAAGCTGTTGGATCGCTCCCTATTTTTGTGATTAGGGTTTTTATGTATGACATGAATTTGGATGTTGTCAGTGGGTTGCCGTGTAAGCTCAGAAGAGGAGCGGCCTTTTCTTGACCTGTACGGGCTGAAAGTGATTTGTCTAGCAACTTAAAAGGGCACCACTTGTTGCCTGTGGGGAATAGTGGTATGTCCACGAGTGGCCCCATTTGGTTCGTTTTGGTCGTGTGTAGGGTAAAAACCTATTGGTCCCCTAGTTTGCATAGATCTCCCACTGTGAGCATACTGTTGGTGTCGCTGGTGTTCCCTACTGTAAATTCATTAGGCCGTAGAAACCCGTAAAATGCAAGAAACATAGCGGTTTTGATGGTGTTGTTTGTTTCTGTTTCAAAGGGTTGTGAGTCTAACACGTCAGATAAGGCTCTGAACTTTTCCACATCTATTGGTTGTCGTTTTGGGGCCTTCCAGCCTTAGGATACCTTTTAAAATGTTTTTATTTGGGTTTGATGATATGAAGGTACTATGGCTGGGGTATGAGTTAGTGACATGGTATTGTATACCTGTTAGGTAGAGCATTGTGGTATTGTGCGCAAGTTTTAGATTCAGGTGGCAAAAATAGGTAAAGGCCACCATAGTATCTAATGTGAACGGGTTTCGTATTTGGTATTTGGTGGTAACCTGTTAAACAAAGTGAGTGCTTGATTGTATGATCATCTTGTGTTAGCCGATAATGCTGTATGTGCCAGCATTCTCCCATGTGCCATTAGTGTTGTTAGTCCAGGATGAGTTCCTGGAATAGTGGTGACCTGTTTGGTATTCTCTTGGTTGGAAGAAAACCTGCAGATTGCAATGAGAAAGGGCGTCAGCTGCTGTGTTGTGTATGCCTGGAATGTGCTCACATATCAAGTGGAATTAGTGTGTTGCTGCTAGCCATGTGAGTCTCCTAACTAGACCCATGATTGTGAGGGAAGATGACCTGCCTTTGTTGATAATGTCGCTCGCTGCCATGTTGTTGGTGAGGCATTTTATGGTCTTCCCTTCCCACTGGTGGGCCCACACTAGTGCTGCTACCACTATGGGATATATTTCAAACAGGGCAGAAGTGCTGTTAAAGGAAGGGAGAGTAGTCATTTCGATTGCCCATTTGTCCCTGAACCATTCATCGCCAAAAATTGCTGTGAACCCAGTGTGTGCTGCTGAGTCTGTCCATTAAACAGGTGAGTTTTCTGTAAATGGAGGGATGAAAAGATTAACCCCATTCCAATGTGTAAGGAATTCTCTCCACATAGTCAAATGTGCCCTAGCATGGCCATCGATTGTGATGACGCTATCATTGTGGGGTATGTTTGGTAAGATGTTAAGGAGTCTTGAGATAAACGCTCTTCCTTGTGGAATTATCCTCATTGTAAAGTTCAGGGACCCAAGCAGTGATTATAGATTTCTCCTAGAGGTAGTCCCTCTTGTGAGAAATTCCACAACCTCTGCCTTGATCCTCTGAACCTTGTCGCCTGAGAGATTTACTTTCATAGTTACTGAGTCTAAGTGTATCCCTAGAAACGTTAAGTTGGGGGTGGGGCCTACTGTTTTTTTGGCTGCTACTGGGACTCCTAGTGCGGAAAATAGTGCTAGTGTCTTTGCCATGCTCTGTGGTGTGGTATTGGAGTGTTCTACTGTGAGGAAATCGTCCAGATAGTATATTACGACTGGGCAATTAGTGACGTTCAACAAGAGCCAACACAGTGTTTCAGCGAACAGGTCGAAGAGTTTGGGGTTACTTTTAGCTCCAAATGTTAGATGGTTAGTGAAATAATAGCATTCCCTCCATTTTACTCAGTGCAGATGCCACAATGACAGATGTATGTGCAGCAGCTTAAACGCATTGGAAATTTCGGTTTTGCTGATCCAAGCTGCTGCCCAGCCTTTAAGATTGCCTGTATTGCGTTGTCTACTGTGGCATACTGCAGTGAATATTCCTCGGATGGTATGAGAGAGTTGAGGCTAGGTATGGCGACAAATCGATTATTAATCTTTTTTTTATTGTTGTATTATCCCGTAACTATGCCCAAGGGATTGGTGCGCCAGAACGTAAATGGTGGGTTTAGGAATGGCCTGAGCATGAATCCTTTTTCTCTTTCTAACTTCAGTAAATTGTCTACTACTGCTGGTTCTGACGTGGCCGACTGTAGGTTTTTACATTCCAGTGTGCCCGTGGGTAGAGCTGAGCGAACGCAAACCGCAAAGTTCGGGCTCGTACTGAACATTACGTTTTTTGGACCCCGGACCCGAACACGGACATTTCACTGTATGTTCGGGGTTGGAGTTTGGTGTTTCACCGATCAAATGGCGCATTTTGAAAGGCTGCAGGGCAGCCAATCAACAAGCGTTTTACTCTTTTGACCTTAGAAGCCATCACAGCCATGGCTACTACTGGCATGGCTGTGATTGGCCATTGCAGCATGTGACCCAGCCTCTATATATAAGCTGGAGTCACGTAGAGCCGCACGTCACATGAGCTCTTATTAGTGTAGGGACAGGATGCTGTAGCTGTGAGGGACAGCTTAAGAAAGAACTCTGGTGTTGAATCTGCAAACTACAGCGATTATTCAAACTACAGCGATTATTTTAGTGGGTGCTATACTACATTTTTGTACCATGCCCTGAGCCCAGTGCCACCGAGAGTGCAGTGCACTTGCAGCTGCATGTGTGCCAGACACATGACTTTAATCCTGTTCTGGTAGCTCAGTGTGCAACATCTAGGCATTTTTAAATACTGCAATTTTTGGGTGCTAAAAAGTACATTTGCGTACTGCATTTCTTCCAGTCTAATAAAACCCTTAAATAACTACTACAATTGCGTCCTGCGGTGCACTTCATATCTGAGAGTCAAATAGAACCGTCAAATACTGTGCTTTCAGCGCACTTTTAAAATTTCAAATTGTTTTGGGTGTTAATGCTAAATAGTACATTTGCGTCCTGCTGTGTACTTCATATCTGAGAGTCAAATAGAACCGTCAAATACTGTGCTTTCAGCGCACTTTTAACATTTCAAATTGTTTTGGGTGTTAATGCTAAATAGTACATTTGCGTCCTGCGGTGTACTTCATATCTGAGAGTCAAATAGAACCGTCAAATACTGTGCTTTCAGTGCACTTTGAAAAATTCAAATTGCTTTGGGTGATAAAAAGTAAATTTGGCGTGTGCACTTCATATCTGAGAGCCGGGCCGGACTGGGAAAAAAATTAGGCCCGTCAATTTTTAAATTAGAGCGACCCCCTAAGAAGGGGGCAGGGCCAGAGAGCGTGTGTTTTGTCATCACTAATGACAAGCAAGCCCCTCTCAAAGTGAGCATGTTGGTTCAATGCGCAGAGCCCCGCTGAAGAGCTCTGGCATTAGAAAAAGGCCCTGAATTTGTTCTGCGCAGCGCAAGTAAATTTAGTAACATGCTTGCACTGAGTTTGCTTTTAAATTGTCTCTGGTGTCTCCACAAGTGGGATACCAGAGGACAAAAGGGCCAGGAAAGTGTATGGTGCATGTGTTTGGAGCCTGCTTGTGGGATTGCGTGTGTGTAGTCTGGTGTGGTATTGTGTAAATAGGTTGATTTAATTTGTCTTTGTGGTGTAATATGTTTGGCTAGGGGCTGTACAGAGTGTGTGTATAGGGGGCATAGTGTTATAGGGGATGTAGCGAGTGTGTGCATACGGGCTGTAGTGTGTGTGTGTGTGTATAGGTGACGTAGTGTGTGTAGGGGTTGTAGAGAGGGTGTGTTTAGAGAATGTTGTATATGTTTGCTGACAAGGAATGTAGTGTGTGTGTAGGTGGTGCAGTGTGTGTGTGTAGGAGATCTAGTGTGTTAAGGACCCAGAGTGTGTATAGGAGATTTTGTGTGTGTGTGTGTGTGTAGAGGATTAAGAGTGCATATAGGGTAAGGGATCTAGCGTGTATCTGGAGTGTAATGTGTGTAGTGGTGCTGTGTGAGGGGTGCTGTAGTGTGTGTATATATATATATATTTATCTGGAAGTATTGTATGTGTGAGGGGCGCAGTGTGTGTGTATGTAAGAGGGGTGCTGTGTGTGAGGTTGTTTTTATCTGCTGTCACATTCTAGGTTTCTAATTTTCTTTGTCTGTTAACTCACTAAAGGGTTATTTTATATATTATATATATATATATATATATATGTGTGTGTGTGTGTGTGTGTGTGTGAGCGAGGGTGCTATCTGTCTGAGGGTGCTGTGTGTGAGTGAGGGTGCTCTGTGTGTGAGTGATGGTCCGCTGTGTGTCTGAGGGTGCTGTGTGTGTCTGGGTGCTGTGTCTGAGGGTGCTGTGTCTGAGGGTGCAGTGTCTGAGGGTGCTGTGTGTGTCTGGGGGTGCTGTGTGTGTCTGGGGGTGCTGTGTGTGTCTGAGGGTGCTGTTTGTGTCTGAGGGTGCTGTGTGTGTCTGAGGGTGCTGTGTGTGTCTGGGGTGCTGTGTGTGTCTGGGGGTGCTGTGTGTGTCTGAGGGTGCTGTGTGTGTCTGGGGGTGCTGTGCATGTCTGAGGGTGCTGTGTGTGTCTGGGGGTGCTGTGTGTGTCTGGGGGTGCTGTGTGTGTGAGTGTGAATGTATTTATTTAAATTTAAATATATTTTTTAATTATATATAAAAAAAAAGTTATATCCCCCCGCTCAGAATCCCGTGAGAGGACCTGGCGGAGCTGCTGGCTAGAGCTCCGCCGGTCCTCTCCTCCCTCCCTCACTCCCCAGCCGGCGGCTGCTTAGAGTTGTCTCTGGGCCAGTGAGGGAGATCTTTGATCTCCCCACCGGCCCATGGAGGCACACAGCAGGGCTGGCGCTCGGATAGCGCTGGCCCTGCTGGGGCTGGCAGGGGAGATCCTGTGATCTCCCCTGCTGGCCTCGGCCCCACAACCATCGCGGCCCACCGGGCATTTGCCCGGTATGCCCGATGGCCAGTCCGGGCCTGTCTCAGAGTCAAATAGAACCATCAAGTGCTTTCAACGCACTTTTAAAAATTCAAATTGTTTTGGGTGCTAATGCTAAATAGTACATTTGCGTCCTGCGATGCACTTCTAATCTGAGAGTCAAATAGAACCGTCAAATACTGTGCTTACAGCGCACTTTGAAAAATTCAAATTGTTTTGGGTGCTAAAACGTAAATTTGGGGTGTGCACTTCATATCTGAGAGTCAAATAGAACCATCAAATACTGTGGTTACAGCGCAGTTTGACCAATTCAAATTTTGTTGGGTGCTAAATAGTAAATTTGCGGCCTGCACTTCATATCTGACAGTCAAATAGAACCGTCAAATACCAATATAACAATATTGTAATTCGGGGGCAATACTCTCACAAGTCAAACTGAGAGGTCAGCTTATAGGGAAAACTGTTGCCTGGATACAATTCTAAAACAATTCCCATATGTCATAGTTACATAGTTACATAGTTACATAGCTGAAAAGAGACTTGTGTCCATCAAGTTCAGCCTTCCTCACATATGCTTTTGCTGTTGATCCAAAAGAAGGCAAAAAACCCAGTCTGAAGCCCTTCCAATTTTGCAACAACCTAGGAAAAAATTCCTTCTTGACCCCAAAATAGCAGTCAGATGTCTCCTTGGATCAAGCAGCTATTACCCCACTAATTAGAAATTATATCCCTGTATGTTATGTTTTTGCAAGTATTTATCCAATTGCAGTTTAAACATCTGTATAGACTCTGACAAAACCACCTCTTCAGGCAAAGAATTCCATATCCTTATTGCTCTTACTGTAAAAAAAAAAACATTTTATTTGCCTTAGATGAAATCTCCTTTCTTCAAGCCTATATGTGTGACCTTGTGTCCTATATATAGCCTTGTTTATGAATAGATTTCCAGATAATGGTTTGTACTGGCCCCGAATATATTTGTATAATGTTATCATATCCCCTCTCAGGTGCCGTTTTTACAAACTAAAGAGATTTACATTTTTTAACCTTTCTTCATACCTAAAATGCTCCATTCCTTTTATAAATTTTGTAGCTCGTCTCTGCACTTTTTCTAGTGCCATGATATCTTTCTTTAGAACAGGTGCCCAAAATTGCACAGCATATTCAAAGTGTGGTCTTACCAGCGATTTATAAAGAGGCAAAATTATATTTTCATCTCGAGAATTTATGCCCCTATTTATACATGACAAAACCTTACTGGCCTTAGCAACGGCAGATTGACATTGCATATTGCTACCGAATTTGTTGTCTATAACAATTCCCAAATCCTTCTCGTGTGTGGTTATCCCTAGTTAACTACCATTTAGCGTGTAAACTGCTTGTGCATTCTTAACCCCGAAGTGCATAACTTTGCATTTTTCTACGTTAAATTTAATCTGCCATTTTAGTGCCCAGTCCCCCAATCTATCCAAATCCCTCTGCAGCATGGCAATATCCTGCTCACATTTTATTACTTTACAAAGTTTTGTGTCATCTGCAAACACTGATACATGGCTTTCAATGCCCATTTCAAGATCATTTATAAATATGTTAAATAGAAGCGGTCCCAAAACAGAACCCTGAGGGACACCACTTACCACTTTTGTCCAGCTTGAAAATGTACCATTTATGACAACTCGTTGTACTCTATCCTTAAGTCAATGTTCTACCCAAGAACAAGAATATTCATCTAGACCAATTTATTTTAGTTTGAAGACTAACCTATTGTGAGGAACCGTATCAAATGCCTTGGCAAAATCCAAGTAGATCACATCCACTGCAACACCCTGATCTATATTTCTACTTACTTCTTCGTAGAATGCAATTAGGTTAGTTTGACATGACCTATGTTTCATAAAACCATGCTGATTATTGCTAATAACACAGTTCTTCCCAATAATTTCCTGAATATTATCCCTTAATAGCTGTTCAAATAATTTCCCAGTCACAGAAGTTAAGCTCACAGGTCTATAATTTCCAGGCAAGGATTTTGAACCCTTTTTTAAATATAGCTAAACCTTTCCTCTTCCCTCCCCCTCTGCTTCCTCGCCCCACTGTTACCCAGCTATGTGCCTGTTCTCCAACTGTCTCATCTCCTCCCACTCCTCTACCTGCACCCACTAAACTCTGCTCAGTGAGCAGCAGCCTCCTCTCAGGATTATCAATCTCCCTCAGTGTTGCAATTTGCCTCTCCAGATCTTCAATCTGAGCTTCCAGAAAATCCACTCGCTCACACCCACCACAGAGGTATGGACCCTGGACAGATTTATCCAGGCATGCATACATGCAGCAGGATGTACACTGAGTAAAACTTGTAATCTTGCTAGCACTCATCCCCAGTTACAAAAAACACAAGTAAGCAAAAACAATATTTACCCTCTTGAGTTCAACTCCTGTTGTTTTAACTCCTACTTTAAATAGCCTACTTTCAAGCAAGCTCTGTGAGTCAGTAGTGGGTTTATATTGGCAATACAAATCCCACACAGGTGGAAATTAAGGGGCACTCCCCCTTATTAGCTCAGCAGCAGCCAGTGGCGTACACACAACCCATGCGGCCCCGGTGCGAAAATGATCTGTGGGCCCCCGCGCGCGCGCTTACTCTGCGCGATCTGGGGCCGCAACACATGGCGGCGGGCACCTGGTCGCAGGGCTGCGACCCCTGCGACCACGTTATGTACGCCAGTGCATGCATAAACACATACACTTAAAGGACCACTACAGACACCCAGATCACATCAGCTCAATGAAGTGGTCTGGGTGCCAGGTCTCTCTAGTTTTAACCCTGCAGCTGAAAACATAGCAGTTTCAGAGAAACTGCTATGTTTCACTGAGGGCTAATCCAGCCTCTAGAGGCTGTCTCATTGACAGCCGCTAGAGGATTTTCTGCGATTCTCACTGTGAAAATCACAGTGAGAAGACGCTGAACGTCCATAGGAAAGCATTGAGTAATGCTTTCCTATGGGCGGTTTGAATGCGCGCGTGGCTCTTGCCACGCATGCGCATTCGGAGCCGAGAGGCGGATCGGGGCGGAGAGATCCCCAGCGCCAAGGGAGTCCGGCGCTGGAGAAAGGTAAGTGCTTAAGACACACACGCACACATTAACTGACAGACACACACTCAGTGACAAGCATACAGACACACTCACTAACAGACGCACACTCTAACACACACACACTAACACACACACACTCTAACACTAAGACACACACACTCTAACACTAACACACACACACTCACTAACATACACTCACACTAACACACACACTAACACTAACACACACACTCTAACACTAAGACACACACACTCTAACACACGCTCACACACACACTCTAACACTAACACACACACTCTAACACTAACACACACACTCTAACACTAACACACACACACTCTAACACTAACACACACACACACACTCACTAACATACACTCACACTAACACACTCACACACACTAACACACACACACTCACTAACATACACTCACACACACACTAACACACACCCACTAACATACACTAACACACACTCACTAACATACACTCACACACACTCACACACACACTAACACACACTCACTCACACAATAACACACACTCACTAACAAACACTCACTAACATACACTAACACACACACTCACACTAACTAACATACACTAACACACTCACACACTAACACACACACACACACTCACACACACACTCACTCACACACTAACACACACTCACTAACACACACTCACTAACACACACTCACTAACACACACTCACACACACACTCACACTAACTAACATACACTAACACACTCACACACACACACTCACACTAACTAACATACACTAACACACACTCACACTAACTAACATACACTCACACTAACTAACATACACTAACACACTCACTAACATACACTCACTAACATACACTCACACTAACTAACATACACTAACACACTCACTAACATACACTCACTAACATACGCTCACGTTTTTTTATTTTTTATTTAATCCCCCCCAGCCTCCTTACCTGTGGGAGAACTGAGGGGATTCCCTGGGGTCCAGTGGTGTCACCCAGCTGGCTGGTCCTGCGGGCGCGCGAGGGAGCACTCTCCCCTGCGTGCTTCCTCTTCAGCTCCCTCGCGCGCCGCGTACTGATACCGGAGCCGGAAGATGACGTCATCTTCCGGCTCCGGTTTCAGTACGGTGCGCGAGGGAGCTGAAGAGGGAGCACGCAGGGGAGAGTGACAGCTGGTGACAGCAGGGCCAGCCTCGGGGGGCCCTGAGGTGGCCGGCTCTTGGGCCCCCCAGGAGAATAGGCTGGCCCTGTGGGTACATACCTGGGTCGCAGGGCGGCCGGGCCCCCTGGTGGGCCGGGCCCGGTCGCAGCCGCGACCCCTGCGACCCCGGTATGTACGCCACTGGCAGCAGCAGCACCCACAAGGAGGGGAATAGAAACAACAAGAGAGGGGGGGTAAAAAAAAAAAAGGAGGGAAAAAGTTTTAAATAAAATCAGCAAGGAGAAAATATACACTGTGTGCAGAATTATTAGGCAAATGAGTATTTTGACCACATCATCCTCTTTATGCATGTTGTCTTACTCCAAGCTGTATAGGCTCGAAAGCCTACTACCAATTAAGCATATTAGGTGATGTGCATCTCTGTAATGAGAAGGGGTGTGGTCTAATGACATCAACACCCTATATCAGGTGTGCATAATTATTAGGCAACTTCCTTTCCTTTGGCAAAATGGGTCAAAAGAAGGACTTGACAGGCTCAGAAAAGTCAAAAAATAGTGAGATATCTTGCAGAGGGATGCAGCACTCTTAAAATTGCAAAGCTTCTGAAGCGTGATCATCGAACAATCAAGCGTTTCATTCAAAATAGTCAACAGGGTCGCAAGAAGCGTGTGGAGAAACCAAGGCGCAAAATAACTGCCCATGAACTGAGAAAAGTCAAGCGTGCAGCTGCCAAGATGCCACTTGCCACCAGTTTGGCCATATTTCAGAGCTGCAACATCACTGGAGTGCCCGAAAGCACAAGGTGTGCAATACTCAGAGACATGGCCAAGGTAAGAAAGGCTGAAAGACGACCACCACTGAACAAGACACACAAGCTGAAACGTCAAGACTGGGCCAAGAAATATCTCAAGACTGATTTTTCTAAGGTTTTATGGACTGATGAAATGAGAGTGAGTCTTGATGGCCCAGATGGATGGATTGGTAAAGGGCAGAGAGCTCCAGTCCGACTCAGACGCCAGCAAGGTGGAGGTGGAGTACTGGTTTGGGCTGGTATCATCAAAGATGAGCTTGTGGGGCCTTTTCGGGTTGAGGATGGAGTCAAGCTTAACTCCCAGTTTCTGGAAGACACCTTCTTCAAGCAGTGGTACAGGAAGAAGTCTGCATCCTTCAAGAAAAACATGATTTTCATGCAGGACAATGCTCCATCACACGCGTCCAAGTACTCCACAGCGTGGCTGGCAAGAAAGGGTATAAAAGAAGAAAATCTAATGACATGGCCTCCTTGTTCACCTGATCTGAACCCCATTGAGAACCTGTGGTCCATCATCAAATGTGAGATTTACAAGGAGGGAAAACAGTACACCTCTCTGAACAGTGTCTGGGAGGCTGTGGTTGCTGCTGCACGCAATGTTGGTGGTGAACAGATCAAAACACTGACAGAATCCATGGATGGTAGGCTTTTGAGTGTCCTTGCAAAGAAAGGTGGCTATATTGGTCACTGATTTGTTTTTGTTATGTTTTTGAATGTCAGAAATTATTATTATATTTGTGAATGTTGAGATGTTATATTGGTTTCACTGGTAAAAATAAATAATTGAAATGGGTATATATTTGTTTTTTGTTAAGTTGCCTAATAATTATGCACAGTAATAGTCACCTGCACACACAGATATCCCCCTAAAATAGCTATAACTAAAAACAAACTAAAAACTACTTCCAAAAATATTCAGCTTTGATATTAATGAGTTTTTTGGGTTCATTGAGAAAATGGTTGTTGTTCAATAATAAAATTAATCCTCAAAAATACAACTTGCCTAATAAGTCTGCACTCCCTGTAAAAGAAAAAAAAAAGGGACAAAGTTTAAATATATCCAGCAAAGAAAAAAATATATACCGTATATACTCGAGTATAAGCCGAGTTTTTCAGCACATTTTTTGTGCTGAAAAACCACAACTCGGCTTATACTCGAGTCAGAGTCTGTATTATGTCAATTTGCATTGCCATAATACAGACTGGGGGAGAGGCGTGCTGGCAGAGCTGTACTTACCTGTCCTGCAGCTCCTGTCAGCTCTCTCCTCCTCCGCGCCGTCCGTTCAGCACCTCGGTCAGCTCCCAGTGTAAGTCTCGCGAGAGCCGCGGCTCTCGCGAGACTTACACTGGGAGCTGACAGAGGGAGCTGCACAGACCGCGCGGAGGAGGAGGGAGCTGACAGGAGCTGCAGGACAGGTAAGTACAGCTCTGCCAGCAACCCTCTCCCCCCCACTGAACTACCAATGACACTGGACCACCAGGGAAGGAGCCCCCCTCCCTGCTATGTATCAAGCCGGGAGGGGGGACGAAAAAAAAAATAATAATAATAATAATAATTCCATTAAATAATAAATAATAATAATAAAAAATATATAATAATATTAAAAAATAAAAAATAAAATAATTAATAAAATAATGCCCATCAAAATGCCCACCAACACATACACAAACACACACTGCATCACACACACTCACACTTCATTCATATACACACACTGCACTCACACACACTGCACTCACACACACTGCACTCACACACACACTGCACTCACACACACACTGCACTCATACACACACACTGCACTCATACACGCACTGCACTCATACACACACACTGCATTCATTATATACACACACTGGAAATAAATATTCAATTAATATATACACACACACACTGCACTCATACGCACACACACTGCACTCACACTGCACTCATACACACACACTGCACTCATACACACACACTGCACTCATATACACACACTGCATTCATACACGCACTGCACTCATACACTGCACTCATACGCACACACTGCATTCATATACACACACTGCATTCATTATATACACACACTGTAAATAAATATTCAATTAATGTAATTTTTTAGGATCTAATTTTATTTAGAAATTTACCAGTAGCTCCTGCATTTCCCACCCTAGTCTTATACTCGAGTCAATAAGTTTTCCCAGTTTTTTGGGGTAAAATTAGGGGCCTCGGCTTATATTCGGGTCGGCTTATACTTGAGTATATACGGTATATGAAAAGGGGAAAAAGGTTACAAAAAATGTAAATAAATCAAAACAGCAAGGAGAAAAATAAATTAAAAAGGGTAAAAGTTAAAAATAAAATACAAAACAAAAAATAAAAAAAAATTAAACCTGCTTTTTTCCACTTGGTATTAACTAATACCAACCACAGTCCACCAGTTCTCTAACAAACTTTGCAGAGTTTACATGCTGGAAAAACACAGGTGCCAACTGCTGTGGCTTTCTGCAGTGTGCAGACCGGCATGGAGGGCAGGGTTGAGGAAGATGATGTGGAGGATGATGAGGTCCTAGACCCCACATGGAATCAAGGTCATGCGAGTGACGTGTGCAGTTTGGAGGAAGAGGCGCTGGTTGCACAGAGGCACCAGCACAGCATAAGAGGGAGCAGGGTGCAAAAGCAGAGCGGCCGTCCCCTAGCGCTCGACGGCATGTATTAGCTCGAGAATTACCACAGTTATCCAAGTAACAGATGGAGCGATCAAAGGATCCATAATAGAGTTGAGCGAATCCAAACTGCAAAGTTCGGGTTCGTACCAGATTTAACGAGCCATTTGAAATTTCACATTGAGGGCAGCAGTCCGGTAACCAGGACTCAGACACTGTCTGGGCGGCGGTCGGACGACCAGGACCCTGTATGCCTGATGTTGAAGTTAGGAGTCAGAGTGTGGAATGGATTAGCAGGGTCTGGTGCAGGGTAACCGCACGCCCCCTGTTGTTGAGCACCAGCGTTTGTGCTGCCACATTCCAGGACCCTGTTGCAGCTTTAGTAAAAAGTGTACTGGATACTAGAAGCCATCACCAGACTGATCCGCAACTTGGAACAGGATGTGACATTCACTGTAGCGGCTGTGCGCGCTTTCGGCGTTCTCACACTGCTGCTGCTCGCCTGTCTGCGCTGCAGCGTAACTTTGGCCTACCCGCTCACCGCCTCATAGTGGAACACAAGGTGGAACTCCACCTTGCACATGCTGGAGAGACTGTGCGAGCAGCAGCAGGCGATAGTGGAGTTTCAGCTGCAGCACGCACGGGTCAGTCGCTCTGCGGAACAGCACCACTTCACCACCAATGAGTGGTCTCCACACTGTCCCGTTCAGCTGTCCATCTCCCAAACACTGGAGAGAAAGTGGAAGTAACCCCCTATCCACCTGCGATCCCTGGCCCTGAATGCCAGCATTTCAAAATTCATGGCCTTTGAAATGCTGCCATTCCGTCTGGTGGAGACAGATAGTTTTAATAACCTGATGGCGTTATTGGACTGCAAGAAATGCACCGCAGGCCGCAAATGTTTATTTTTTTATATGTCCCAATATTTTGGGGGCTACCCCAATTAAAAATAAATAAATAAATAAATAAAAAAAACAGTGTTGGCTACCTCCTCCTCCTCCACCGCCGCTTCGACCTACACCGCCACGGTCACCGCCTCCTCAACCTACAGGTCACTTAGTATAAACTATGTATACAATAGCGGAGGCTTGTGAAGGCCTTTTCTCCATGCATCAGGAGTTGAGCTCAGTTTAAACAATGAAAGAGAATTTGGGTCTTGTGAGCTAGACCCTGGCTGTGAATTGTCAGGGCTAGTCATCATTATCTTGTATAATTCCGCTTTCCTATGGTATGGTATCCCTCTACGCCTGAGTTCTGCTGCGATCTTTGGGTTTGTCCAAGCTATTAATGAACAGGGACTAGAGGGGTCTTGACTTTCTGCTGCTGTAGGAGACGTAGTTGGAGGTCTAGCTGGCATGCTGGGTAGTGAGAAATCGTCGCAACACACTATAAATAAGATTTAGACATGATTTTGACTTGCTGTAATTGAAATACTTGCACTATCTGGCTTTTAATTGCCTGGTGGCGAAGAACTTACTTACCAGTGGGATGGTGAGGCCCTGCTGATGCCAAGTGGCTGATAGAGGCTGTCTATGATTTGGCCCTGTGCTGTGCCTTTGAGCGAAGGCAGGGTGTAGGCCACTGGGGAACTAATACATATTATTGGGATGGGGAGACGTGACGCCCTAACTAGTGCTCTTGAGTAAATGGTGTGAGACGACTAGCTATGATTTGGACCGTTTGGGCTGGAACCTCTATGTGAGGATGGGTGTTGGTCTCGCAGGATTACGATTCGCCTTGGGCCGTTTAGTACCCTAACTGCCAGTATAACGTTGTTTGGTGTAAGTGGTATGTTTGAGACCACGTACCTGGTCGTTTCTCAGAAAAGGGATGTAATCAGTCGTGGGGCTTCTGAGATTATTGACTTGTGCCACCTATGAAACCAAGACTAACATTGGTGTATTTTTTATGGTAAAGTGTGGTTTTAGGATAGATATAAGTGATGCATACCTGGGACAACAGTTGGTCTTCTAAGGGGTGGCCGGTGTGGGTGGTTACTTCTGGATCTAACAGCTTAAGGGAATGAAGTGACTTTTATTTAATTTCACATACGTTAAGCATGATTTTTTCATATGGTGTACCCTTGTTTGTACTTGTGATGTATTATGACCTGAACGTCAAAGTAACGATGCTAAATGTTAGCTTTTTGTATGTATAAATGGCTTTTAGCATAGTGAAAAAAACAGTAGTATACCAACTAGACTTAATTACTCAATCTGCTAAATTGAAGGCGTTCCAGGTGAACCTCACTAGCACCCAAAATGATAAACCAGAGAAAAAAAGTGGAAAACACCTTCAAATGAGCATGTAATCAATACAACTTGGAGAATGTATCCAGAATATGAATATTCAATATGAGAATATAGTGCAATCTGAAATAATAAAAATATATATCATAGCGTAATACAGTTTAAATAAAATAATAGGAGTGTAAAGCTAAATATTAAACTCACAAACGAAAATGCAAATCAGGCCTCTCACCCCCCTGGGGTATATAAGTATATGTCTTGATAGTAGATCAAAAACGAAGTATGTCTTAAAGAAATGGATAAAAAGAGCCATACATGGTGAAGTATGTATAAAATAGTACAAAAAATATTTATTGGGAGCACTTACAGACATAAAATGGTAGTAGGCATATCTCCACTCTCAGTGGAACTGGATGGCAGTGTAGAAATAGACAGCACAAATCCAATTCGAAGTAGTAGAGAGCAGGAACAATAAATAAGCATACAAATAAAAATAAAATATAAATTAAAATAGCAAGCAATAAAGTCCAATATCCAACGCGTTTCGTCCAGGTAAATTAAGGACTTCTTCAGGGATATGTAGAGAATCATCCGTGGAGGGGCTTCTTATACCCATCGCAATCTTCTTTCATGCCGTTCACCGGCAGCGTGCGTTCCAGATTGGAACGCAAGAGGGAACTTCCTGTATCGTCCGTCTTTCAAATTGCGCATGCGTGAAAAGACAAAGTTCTATGCGCTCGAGAATCGAGCTCGTTGATGCGCATGCGTGAGGTCTGAATAAAGAGAAAATGTACACAACAGGCGAACATGTCGCCATATGGATAAATACCGAGATCCACATACTGTAAAAAGAACCTATTTAAGCAAACAGCAACTAGAATAGGAACAAAGAAGTATATGTGAAGCCAATAACAAATAAATATGGCTGTAAATCGTTACCAGAATAGATGAATGTATATTTAGAGACAAAGACATTATTTTAAACATGTATTTAGAAACTAAGGTATTATATAGAACATACCTAGAGAAATAAAAAATAAATAAAATATAAAAATAAAATACAGCAAAAAAATATATAATAATACTATCAAAGATGATAGCAACAAAGCCAAATATAAATACAATAATATAATCAAATGAATAGTTAATGTTAATGAGAGAAAAAGGAAAATACCATATCTAAAAAATGATAAAAAATCTAATAAAATGTACTAATAGAATGCTAAATAAGGCCCTGTAGGTCTATTTCAGCATTAAGACCACAGTGTAATATTCTTAAAGTGTATATCCAGAAAGCTTCTTGGCGAATTAGTTCTTGGAGTTTATCTCCTCCCCTACATCCTAGGGTGACATGTTCTATGCCAAAGGCTTGGAAATTTTCCCACCTAAAAAGTGGACACGTACTACAATGTTTTGGAACACTATGATCGAGTTTGCCCTTTTTTTTCTCTGGCTTTTAGCATAGTCTTACCTCTAGTGTTTGTATCTGGTACGACTCCAATGGTTTTAGGTAATAAGTATGTGTAGGTTTATTCTGATTAACGTGTTTCTGTGAGTGTGGCCAGCTGCCTTCATCTTATTACCGAAATACTGTATTATGTCTGTGTTTAGAAACAGCTATGGATTGGGAATTTTGACTTACTGGTTGTACTTGTGAACTGTAGACATATTCTTTAATGGAATGGTAATCGTTAAAACGTTATTTAGATGATGGGGTTCTGACTGTAATAATTTGAATGACGAAGATTAGGATTTGTTATATTTCCTTTGTGCCTGAGCCTCCCTCCCCACCCCCCTTCGTTGTATGGCATGTACTATTTATTTGACGTGCCGTATGTATCAGGGAAATCAAAATGACAAAGGATGAATATTCAGAGAGTATGGCTCGGGTTCTGGAATACATAATGACTGTGTGAGCATGCCTATGATAACGCCTTGTGACTCGGCCTGTTACCCCTGAAATCACCAGGCCATAGGTTAAAAAGTATACTACAAGCTTGTTATCGTGGCTGGGGAGTTTAACTAACTGCCCATATTCGTCATACTTATTTGTGACTGATTAGCTGTTTTATGCTTATTAGTAGCAAGTACGTACCCCTATTGATTACTGACTATGCAGAGGATTTTTTAAACATAATCGGAGTACGTTCAACGAGTAACTATTATTTATGCAGAGGAACTTTTATAATATTAGAAGTCAACATACTGTACTATTGATTATTGACTAAGCAGAGAAATCTTATAACTATTAGTGATAATTGCATACAACAAACGATTGTTCTCTATGCAGCATAATTATTTAAATATTAGCAGTAAATACGTTCCACAAGTGACTGTTATCTATGCAGAGGAATTTTTATGAACATTAATAGTGATTATGTTGAACCAGCGATTAATATCTATGCAGATCAATTCTTATTACCGGTAAATACTTTTAACAAGCTTTTGTGATTTATGTAGGGGATTCAAGAAACATATTCTTTTATCCCATGTTCAGTATTCTTAATTTTGTGAGTTTTACTTTTATGTGCAAGTATATATATATATATATATATATATATATATATATATATATATATACTGTATATATATATGTCTCTGGGTTGTTGCCCTTGCTGCATACATCATGTCTTATCTCTGCCAATATTTAAATTAGTTGCATTCCTTAGCTCAGGCTTGAATGAATAGTTACAGAGAAGTAAACATTGTGTCTGTCTTTGCCTTGTAATACAAAATGAAGTCACCTCTATTCTGATGGTGACTTACAGTATACACTGTATACAAAATGTCTGAAAGTATAATTATACTGACATAAAGAACAAATAAATACTCCTGTGCTCTGGTGCTGAAGCCATGTAATGATGGCCTAGCAAGTGAGATATACTCCACTGGAACAACTTTTCCACACAGCACTTTTATAAAAATGTAAAATATTGGGGTATTGTTGCAGAAAATGTTGTGCTATTTATGAAATTGTTAATTTACTTATGCTAAGTATCTACTTGCTTTATGTTACCTCTATTCACAATCTTTATATAGAAATGAATAGCAGGCTGTGTAGTTTCCATATATTTCTTATGGCTTGTTTATATATCATGCATGACAGAAGACACAATGTTTTATAGCCTTGCAAATCATCTGTTTCCCTGTGTAGTGCTCTTTTATAATAACTATTTGTTCCTATCAAGACTTTGCCAATTAATATCCTTGTTAAGAGTGCATTGAACAAATATGCCATCTTTTCAAATAATGAGAAGAACCCACAGCAGAATCCTGTGTCCCAAAACATATGCAATAGGGCTCTGTGGCCGGCAGGGGACTTCAAAAAGCATTGCCTTGGAAATATTGTGCTGTTATAGTATGCCAAGAACTTTTTAACATATTGTAATTATTAAAGATTTCAAAACACACTTACATACTGTATGTAATAAATAAATGTGGAATGAGTACAGGTGTGCCGAGCTTTGCCGTAGGCTCAAAAAAAAAATCTACTCTTAGCCAAGGATAGGAAGGATGCTAGCTGTTTAACAGTCATATTTAATTATTTCTGTGTTTGGCTTTGGTTGTCCATTGCTTGCACAAACATGTGCAAATACACAGTTTTATGATTTATCTCTGCTCCTTATTATAGTTAATTATAGGACAATTAATTGGGCAAAAAACCTGGTATGTGTAATGCAAAATATGTTTTCTAAACCTCACTGTCAGTGGCTTAACCAATATAAATTGTGGTAAGAAAATGGATAACAGATGACTGGATATTTATTGCCTTCTATTATGTTTGGGAATCACTATATTTGGGCAGAAGGCTAGGCATCTATTGGTCCTACAAATCAGTGGGCTAGATGTAGCTTTCTCTAGTTATTATAGGCTCGCTGTAGAGTCCCAGGTACTAGAGATGACTAAAACATGAGAGAATATTATTCTGCCCACCTAACAACGCCCCTGATGCTAGTAGTCATTGCCAACCTTTTTAAAGTTCAATCAGGAATCAATAAATGTAGGCCACAACAGCAAATATGATCTTGGATGTTTTTCTAACTAACATTACAATAAATATATTATTTAGATAAATATGTAGATATATTAGGAAAAACAGAACTCTATGGATTCTTAAATAAAGTTAAATACTCAGTAAATACTCATTTTGTTTTGTGAATCTTTATATTGGAAAACGATGAGTCAAAAATACTATCAACTACATAATAATACTGGCATGGAACATAAACAAGACATGCATTTATTTTGTCATGTCACCATACTCTTTATGGTGTTACCATTATCACATCACTTTTCCTAGGTATATATTAAGAAGTTGTCAATAACACTTCTATTTCCTCCAGATTGAGCATCCTGTCTCTGAAGTAATACGATGAAGTAAAGCCGAAATAAACGTATCAATACAATAGATAAAATAAAAATAAAACATTAAATGGATACTATAATGTAAGAATACAAAGCTGTATTGCTTACATTATTCTCTTTCGTCCGACTCTCCCTTGCACCCCCCTTGCATTGCATGGGCTAAAAAACTATTTCTGTATGCCCCTGATTCCAGCGTTCTCCGATCTCCCTCGGCACTAGGGCCCAATGTGAGCATTGTGAGCGCCACATGCGCATTAGGTCTTCCCCATACAGAAGCATTACTGCGATGCTTTCGTATGGGGTTTTACGGACACTGGATATCCTCATGCAGAGGATAACAAACAGTGCCGCTACTGGCTGTCTGAAATTATGCTATGTTTCTCTAAAACAGCAGTGATTTACATTGCAGGACTAAGAGGGACAGGGACACTGCACCCAGACCACTTCAATGAGATTAAATGGTCTGGGTGCCTATAGTGTCCCTTTTAATGTTAATGATAACTGTGCAGATATAAATGCCCTGCTGGGTATGGCACTAGCAGGGATATTTACAGTGAATACTCAATTGGTGAATAACCATGTAATTTTCCTTGGAAAAGTGAAACACAGGTCAAAGAATTTAGGTTTTTCTGGATTTTTGTTTTAAAATGTTGTCATCTGAGTGTTCCACAGAGAAAAATAATAAATTCTCAATTTCAAGTTCAAGCAGGGGCGGCTCTAGACTTTGCAAGGCCTTAGGCGAAACTCAAAAATGGGGAGGGGGGGGGGTGGCTCAGTGAGGGTGTGAGAGGGGACAGTGTGAGGGAAGGAAGGAGTGACAGGGGCCGAGTGAGGTGGTGACAGGGGACAGAGTGAGGGAAGGAGGGAGTGACAGGGGGCTTAGTGAGGGAGTGACGGGGACAGAGTGAGGGAAGGAGGGAGTGACAGGGGGCCGAGTGAGGAGGGGACAGAGTGAGGGAAAGAGGGGGTGACAGTGACAGGGTGAGGGAAGGTGGGGTGACAGGTCGCAGAGTGGGGTGACAAGGGGCAGTGTCATGGAGGCAGGGGGTAACGGGGCAGAGTAAGAGGTGACAGGAGGCTTAGTGAGGGGGTGACAGGTGGCAGTGTCAGGGAGGGAGGGGGTGACTGGTGGCAGTGTCAGGGAAGGAAGCGTGATAGTAATACCTTTCATTTCCCTGGTGGTCCTGTGTCCTGGTGGTCCTGTGGGCTTCCTATCAGGTCTGTAGCTCCACCGGGTGCAGAGCTGCAGACCACATCATTGGAGTCTCTCGATCTCCATTGCTGAGGAAACCTGTGGCAACACTCTGGCCAGGGATCACAAGACACTTTAGTCTGCAGCTCATACCCGTTGGAGCTGCAGAATGAAGGCTGGCTCTCTAGGCAGATGAGAGGGGCTGAGACACGGCGGGAGCCAGCGGGCCCCTCCTGATGTTGGGTCCTCAGTCATGGACCAATGACCCAACAGTTCAGGCCGCTCTAAGGTGATTTAGGCGGCCGTGAGGCCCCAGCCAGAGAAAGGCCTTAGGTGGCTGCCTAAATCACCTAATTCGAGAGCCCCCTCTGAGTTAAAGTTATCACAACAAAATACATATGCCAACTTAACATTGCTACTGGTTACCTACAGTAAATTGTTTAATTAATGTTAAACTTTTTTGCTTTGTTTTTCATCAGTTTAGATTGAATCTATAGCCATATAACTGATAA
Organism: Pelobates fuscus; assembly: GCF_036172605.1. Lineage (NCBI taxonomy): Eukaryota > Metazoa > Chordata > Amphibia > Anura > Pelobatidae > Pelobates > Pelobates fuscus. Next base: position 188,026,656 of record NC_086322.1, on the reverse strand, counting down.
AACAATGTTGATAAGAAAGCTTTACTGCCATATTAGTGCAGAGCAAAAAACGGGTCGCAAGAGTATTCTGAGAACAGACAGCAGCTAAAATAGCCTGCCCTTCAGTGGGTCCCCGCTCAGAACTTAAGTTGGTTTTAGCTCATCTTGTGCCATTACAGAGAGAACATATCTGAAGCATATCAGACTGGTCCCACCCATACGGCCAGTCCAGATCCGAAATGCCAGCAAGTTCTCTCTGCACGAGAGATACAGCAACTCCAGACGATCGTTTCAACCTTGTTAGGCATCATCAGTGAGGCATAGCTGATATCTCTCTAGGCACTGTGAGCAAGGGGTCCACGTCTGGATTACCCTTTAAACTTATGGAGAGCAAAAAACGGGTCGCAAGAGTATTCTGAGAACGGACAGCAGCTGAAATAGCCTGCCCTTCGGTGGGTCCCCGCTCAGAACTCAAGCTGGTTTTAGCTCATCTTGTGCCATTACAGAGAGATCATATCTGAAGCATATCAGACTGGTCCCACCCATACGGGCAGTCCAGATCCGAAATGCCAGCAAGTTCTCTCTGCACGAGAGATACAGCAACCCCAGGCGATCGTTTCAACCTTGTAAGGCATCATCAGTGAGGCATAGCTGATATCTCTTGATATCTCTCTAGGCCAGTGGTAGTCAACCTTTTTCTACCTACCGCCCACTAATACATCTTTTTGGTTGAAAAAATTTCCTTACCGCCCACCAGTTTTCGCGCAAATGCAGAATATTTTTAAGAAAGGGGGGTGTTTTTAAAAAAAATAAATGTACGTACATTTATCTTTTTATTTCTACTTAATGCAGGTTTATAAGGTTTTTAACTTTATATCGTTTAATGAGAAAACAATAAAGTAAATTGAAATTACCTTTACTAGTGATTAATGAGATCCTTGAGGTTTATGCTGCGAGACTAAATATTTGATATCTGGTTCGATTTTCGTAAGGAACAAACAAAGGTCTCTTTCAGTGATATTCAGACGACTTCTCTGTTTGCGCATAATATGATTTCTCATTTGTGCGTCAGCTCATCTCCTCTCCCTCCTCAATTCCCCTCCCCACCTTTTATTCCCCTTTTTTTCTATTTTTTAACCGTCCTTATAGCAATGCCCAGTAGGAAGGCTGAGCTAGGTAGCCCACTTACTATAGTCCACTATAACATACAGACACACACATAGGACACACACACAAAGACACAGACAGGCACACATACAAAGACACAGACAGGCACACATACACACACACACGTATGTGTGCCTGTCTATGTCTTTGTATGTGTGTCCTGTGTGTGTGTGTCCTGTGTGTGTGTGTCTTGTGTGTGTGTGTCCTGTGTGTGTGTGTGTCTGTATGTGTGTGTCTGTATGTTATAGTGGACTATAGTAAGTGGGCTACCTAGCTCAGCCTTCCTACTGGGCATTGCTATAAGGATGGTTAAAAAATAGAAAAAAGGGGAAAAAAAGGTGGGGAGGGGAATTGAGGAGGGAGAGGAGATGAGCTGACGCACAAATGAGAAATCATATTATGCGCAAACAGAGAAGTCGTCTGAATATCACTGAAAGAGACCTTCGTTTGTTCCTTACGAAAATCGAACCAGATATCATATATTTAGTCTCGCAGCATATACATACAAACTAACAGACACACATACAAACAGACATGCACACACACATAAGACATACATAGACACACACACATGCAGACACACAAACAATGACACATACATACAAAGACAAGACACACATACATACAGACAGACACATACACACACACAAGACACATACAGACACACATACGACACACACAAGACATACATACAGACACAGACAGGCACATATACAGACACACAAGACACACATACATACACACACAAAGACACAGACAGGCACACATACACACAAGACACATACATACAAACAGACACACAGACATGCACACACACATGCAGACATACATAGACACACACACATGCAGACACAAGACACACATACAATGACACATACATACAAAGACAAGACACACATACATACAGACACACACACAAATATATACACAGACAGACACAGACACACACACAAGACATACATACAAAGACACATACAGACACACACACACATATATACACAGACAGACACACACACACAAGACATACATACAAAGACAAGACACACATACATACAGAGACACACACACACACATATATACACAGACAGACACATACACACACACAAGACATACATACAAAGACACATACAGACACACACACACACACATATACACAGACAGACACATACACACACAAGACATACATACAAAGACACATACATACAGACAGACACACACAAGACATACCTACAAAGACACACACACACATTATATTTAAGTCACCCTCCTGTTTCCTACCTTTAAGGTGCAGGAGGGTGACTTTCCCTGGGGTCCAGTGGTGGCTCAGGTGGATGGGAGTCAGAGTTCCCACTCTGACTCCCTGGTGTTCCTCCCGCGCGGCTCTCAGTTTTAGCTGGGAGGAGTGACCGGGGAATCACTTCCTCCCAGCTCTGTGATGTCATCACAGGGGGCCCGGTCGCGCTGTTAAAGCGCCCAGCGCTGACCGGGCCCCCTTACAATCCGCATCCATCGGGTGGCCCTGACAGCATGGGCCACCCGATGGACACTTTGGAAGGCGGCCCCGGCGGTTTACCGGGCGGGCCGGAGCCGCAAATGGTCACGGCGGTACCCAGTCGCACGGGTACCGCCGGCTCGCACCCGCCCGCCCGATCAACCTGGAAATCCCTACCGCCCACCTGGAATCCTGAAACGCCCACTAGTGGGCGGTAGGGACCAGGTTGACGAACCATGCTCTAGGCACTGTGAGCAAGGGGTCCACGTCTGGATTACCCTTTAAACTTATGGAGAGCAAAAAAACGGGTCGCAAGAGTATTCTGAGAACGGACAGCAACTGAAATAGCCTGCCCTTCGGTGGGTCCCCGCTCAGAACTCAAGCTGGTTTTAGCTCATCTTGTGCCATTACAGAGAGAACATATCTGAAGCATATCAGACTGGTCCCACCCATACGGGCAGTCCAGATCCGAAATGCCAGCAAGTTCTCTCTGCACGAGAGATAAAGCAACCCCAGACGATCGTTTCAACCTTGTTAGGAATCATCAGTGAGGCATAGCTGATATCTCTCTAGGCACTGTGAGCAACTTGTTTTTTGCTCTCCATAATAGTGCAGGCATCAAGCTGCTCATTAATACTTTCAGTAAACAACTGGTTAATTGGTAGTGTATGGAGTCCCCTGATGCTGTCCTTCCATTCAGCATCAAGCCACATTAATGGTTTAATGCTAAATAAGAGCCCCCTGCAACCCATCCCCTCTATTGTACTTGGTCTGCTGAGGAAGCATTAGCCTGAGCAGCAATGGAAGTGTCAGCTGACCAGATTTATCCTATCACAGTGCTATAGCAGGTATAAATTGGTATAGCTACCAGGAAATGTGTAATCTGGGCCAGGGCTATGGAAGCCAGGAACCAATTAGTGCTAAACTTCTCAAAAATGGTGAATGAATGGAGCGACAGTGCTAGGGGTTTCCAGGCACTATACCCAATTCAAAGAGATTAAATGGCCATAGAGCCTAGCGTGTCCCCGTAATGTTTATTCTTATAGCTTCCCATCGATCATCAGCACAGTATTACATAGCAGCACTGCAGATAACGTTTATTTTATATTTTTTGGTACTGCAGGGAAAGTTTATTTCCAATTGGTAGGTGCTTTAGAGCTATTCTAAGTTCATGTTAAAATTTGATAGGGATGGAAATCAAAATAAGACAATGATTGGAATGATTAGAATGTTATTTAATATTTCCTCATTGACATTGTATCATACATTCTACTACATTCCACTATATGTTTTTTTTTTGTGCAGTTGAGTACAAAACAATTTCAGGACGCCACAACAGCGTACACAGTTATAAACAAGCAAGACAGTGACGGGAAAGGGCATGCACTTTTTTATATTATGAACAAGTTTAGTGTTTTACCATGTCGTAGAGTAAGACAAGTTGGGTATCAGGAGTAAAGAGACATGTGATCGTTTAGTGTTTGGTCGTTATGTGTAGTTTCGTAAGCGATTGGGTGAACAAACTGGCATATTATATGTAATGTACTTCCGTAGCATCTAAGCACGTTGTGCTGGCAGCCTACCCGAGGGCTGTGAGCTAATGGCTGCGATTCAGTACCTGCTGGCAGGTCGTTAAAAAGTTGCAGCGTGACTGGGAAGCATGGTATGTAGGAACGAGAATGCGTGTTAGGCTTTGGTGTATGTAGCTTCTGGCATCATGCAAACGAGTTGGCGCATGTCCTGTATATTAAGCATCTGTATCTTTTGAAGAGATCAAACAAGCTTTCTCCCTTTCCTATAGAGAAAGTTTTACGTACTTAAGGATAAAACATTTTTTAATGAGACACAGAATAGTGGAGATATCTGAGGAATTACAAATTTACAAATTACAAATTTTTCTGAATCTACTAAATATCAGATACAGTAAAAACTTAGTCTCTAAATGTTCCAAAATTTGTAGCAAATATAAGTCAACCCCTGAATTTCCAGCCTTAAAAGCTTGGGAAAAAGACCTACAAATCAGTATTATGAGAAACTAATGGCTTAAGGCCAATAGTGCAGTGATGAAAGCTTCACATTGTTTAAATCTATCGGAAAGTCATTATAAGGTTATTAATAGATGGCACTATGTCCCAGCTAAATTAGCAAAAATATATCCAGGAATGCAATATCTCTGCTGGCGGTGCGCTTCCTCTAGAGCAGATTATGTTCATATATGGTGGTCATGTCCGATTATATCTCAATTATGGCAAAAGGTAGCGAAATTCTGCAGGGAAGAAATAGAGGTGGATCTTGATTTTACTTGTAGTTCTATGATATTACATATTGTTTGGCCCTTAACCCCTTAAGGACACATGACAGATCTATTCTGTCATGATTCCCTTTTATTCCAGAAGTTGTGTCCTTAAGGGGTTAATTCCAAAGGATAAAAAAGAAATAATTATCCACATTCTTATAGAAACTAAAGCCATTCTTGCAAGATTTTGGAAAACTTCAGACTCCCCGTCTTGGGAGATGATAAAACACCATGTCCTGAATAATTGTATAATGGAAATAGGGATACTGAGACCAGATAATTATTTTAATCCACGAATTGATCTATGGCAGAAATGGATTGTAAAATTAGGAAGAAGATGTGAGACTTAACACACATTAAGGTTTATACGTTTGGGAATTCTAAATGGGGTAGTGGAACCTGTGCATACATTTCCAAGAAAGCCATAGTTTTACGGAGCCTGTTGGGTAGAAAGAATGATTGTTAAGTATCCTTTTCTAGGTTCCCAGGAGTAACACGTGACTAACTCTTAGCAAGGGGCAGTGTTTTTTTATTTTTTTATTTATTGTTTTTTTTTGTGTGTGAATGAGTATACGTTTTTGTGTTTTTGTGTTTCTTTATATTTTTTTATAAGCTTAATATAGACAGGTAGGAAATTTCATCAAAAGTATAAATATATAAGGAAGAGACATGGAGGGAGAGGGGGGAGAGAAAAAAGAAAAAAAGGGGCTCTTATTATTATTATTATTAAAAAAAGGGGAATTATGGTATACATTTAAAACTTTCTCTCCTCTCTGTCCTGAAAATTATTGAATTGTGATTGAATTGTAATGTTTTTACATATACCTCATGTCATTTCCCTTCTAATGTCTAAATGTTCAATGTTTAAGATTAAATTGTCTTTTGTAATATTGTATGTGAACACCTTTTTCTTCAAAGGAAAAAAAAAAAAAGAAAAAAAACAATGGAAGAAAAAGGGAGAAAAAATTGAAAAAAAGCTTTTCAATAAAGATTAAATATTTAAAAAAAAAAAAGAAGCATCTGTATGACCTTTCAAACATAGCAATAAAAAACATAGCAGTAAAAGACATAGCAATAAAAGACAAAGCAATAACACCAGCACACACAGCCTTTAGCTGACTTCAACTGGCTTATATCTACAGTAGGAAATTCTTAAGTCCATGGCCATCGGTAAGTAGACATATAGGTAATGTCGACTGCTTTGGGCTTTCTGTCAGATTGTGGGCTCCATCGTGAGGTTGACAGTGTGACACATTGCTGCTCTAATGGTAGGTGGGGGAGTAGGGCGCATGATTTAAACAAAACGGGCAGTGTTCACTGCTTGATGGGGTCAGTCCTGTATGGCCTCTGTCCCTCCCAACAGCTGTCACTTGCCGGTCTGAGGGTCCACCGCCGTTTCAACCAATTCCCTGGGTTGGTAAGTCCAGAGCAAGGGTGCGAGGTCTCGGGATCATCCGGGGGGTGGTAGTCACGGGAGACATTCCTCCAACCCCAGGTCTTTGTGAAAGCTGACACCTTCTGTCCTTGGACTTTGTACCGTTGCACGGACAGGTCCTGGCCCCTTACAGGGCAGTTGGGAGGTCGGGGTATCATCTGCTGCCTGCGGCGTGCGACCTTCCCCCTGTGTGGTCAGTGTCTTAGGGACATGTCTTTGGTGGATTTCTGCCTGGGAAGGCTGCCTTTGATTTTGGTAGGCTGTTAGGTAGATGTGTCGCCCGGAGGTGTTCCCCCTGCCGCCCCCTGTTTGGGCTGGATGGCGCCGGATCGTGCTTGCAGCCTGTCCCAGAAAGCCTGGAATATTGTGTCCAGCCTAGATTCTATGGTGCTTTGCTTGGGCCTCTGTGTCTGGTTGCAGGATTGTGAGGCTTGTGAGTGGGCCTCTGCCATCTTGTGTGGTCTGGGCACCATTAGGTGGCTGCTGCAATCGGTGTGTTGATGCTGTATGGGTACGTTTGTCTGTTCACCCTGGGGGGACCGGGATAACCCCCACCGGTCCAGGGGGGGGGGGGATAGGAGATCAGCAGGTTCACTTAGTGAGTCCAGCGCCAGGGAGAGCGGCCGCCTCCCCCCAGCTCCAGACCCAGCAGGCCGCATGTGGCGTTCCGGTCTCCCGACCTCGACGGGCATCGGAGAGGTATCTCACGAATCAGCAGTGCATCCCAAGTGTGGGTAGTGCACCCCGGTGTCTTTTGTGGCTATATAGCCGTCGATTATTCCCCCAATTCTGCCCGCCAGACAGGAGCTCGTGGCTTGCACGTCTGCACTGCTCGGAGGTCAGGCTCCGCCCCCATTCCACTATATTTTGATTATGTTTATATATGTTTTTGAATATAAGTATTTGAAATTTTATGTAGAATGACATTTTAATACAAATATAAAAAGTTGTTTTTTTTCTAATTAAAGTTTTACTTTTCATCACACCTTTCTGCAGGATCTTTTTCAGTTTATTTTATTCACTTTTTACTCAAACAAATAATATAAAATATGATAATATGAAAATGCACATATTATATAATGAAATAAAAGATCATATGGCATTAATTTTAACGAGCCATGAATCCATCTAGTTTAAGAAAACAGCTATTAGTAAAAATTGGTATAACTGCTGGTTTGCTAGCTGCTCATATGTGAAATTTCAAGATTAACTGCAGTTGTTTTTTGATATTTATTTTTAAATGTGCAATGAGCCCATATCCCTTCTTAATACCGACACCAAAATACTGGCCAAACTATACGCACTAAGACTAAGTCCGATACTGCCACACATTATACACGACGACCAAATGGGGTTTGTGATGGGGTGCCAGGGGGCAAATAACACCCTAGAAAGGTCCTCAACCTTATGCAAAGCCTAGGGACAACACAGGCAGGGGGGTTCTGCTTTCATTGGACGTGGAAAAAGCCTTTGATCGGCTGGGATGGGGGTTTCTGGAGGCGGCCCTTCAGCGGTATGGGATCCCGGGGGGCTTCATTTCCGTGGTCAGGGCACTATATTCGGCACCAAGGGCTCAGGTTCTAAATTCAGGTTTCGTGTAAAAAAAAATTGATATCACCAACGGGACGAGACAGGGGTTGTCCCCTGTCCCCTCTGCTGTATGTACTGGCGCTGGAACCTTTGGCTGCGGCAATTAGGGCTCACCCAGATATTCATGGAGTTCAAGTAGGAGACAGGGAGTACACTCTCAACCTTTTTGCGGACGACATACTCCTGACCCTGACACAACCACAAATATCCTTGCCTAACCTACTACAGAGCATACAAGACTATAACAAAGTATCCTACTACAAACTCAATCTCACAAAAACACATACCTTTTCTAGGGATCAAGCTAGCCAAGACGACTCACCTAATGTTTAAATACAACTACGAGAAGTTATCGCAGGAAATCACACAGACATTAGACCAGTGGAACAGTGACTTTCACTCATGGCACGGACGCATAGCCGCATTTAAAATGTCACTGCTGCCAAAATTACAATATTTATTCCGTAAGCTGCAGATTCCCATCCCTAGGCAATATATGATCCCATCCCTAGGCAATGATATGCACTCTCCACAATCAAAAAGCCAACAGGGAAGGGAGGCATGAGCTTCCCAGACATTAAACTATATTACAAGGCTGCTATTCTGTCCATGTTGGCCACGGCATGTAGGGTGGAAAACCCACCGCAATGGGTAGCTATCGAATCCCATTGGTCATGCAGGGCTGGGATGCACCACCTATTTTGGGTACCAAAACACCTAAGACCAGCAACACCACATATGCTAGAGACCACTAAACTATTGATGCACACATGGGACACATACAGGGTGCACATTAGTGGCTCAAGAGTCACATCGTTAGCCTCGACAATGTATAGCATATATCTGAGGAACCACACATTCGACTATCGGACCTGGGCGAATGCAGGGTGCACACATATACACGACCTGTACAATGGGACCTCCCTGAAACAATTCCCGGACATGCAAACACAGTACCAAATACCAAATAGTACCAAATACCAAGTACCAAATAGAGCACTTTTCTCATACTTACAGCTCAAGTCTATACTACAACAGTCCATGACCCCTCCTACGACAACCATGATCTCCAGATAGGACACATGGTGCCCCCACGGCAAACCGCACAAGTGAGAGCTCTCAATGGAGCATTAATAAAGGCACACACACCTCCACAGACAACTTCATACAAGCATGGCACAAGGACCTGGGATGTACCTTTTCAGAGAACCAGTGGTCCTTTTGGTCCTTGTGCAATAAAGGCAATACTGCTTGCATTACACACTTTGAACAAGTAGAAAACTACAGTATAGGTGGTATTTGGTCCCAACAAGGTTGGCACACATGTTCCCCGGCACCTCTGCCCAATGTTGGCGATGCAACCTGGACAGGGGTTCGTTATTGCATGTCTGGTGGACATGCAAAGACATCCTACCTTACTGGACCATGGTGAGCAAAATAATCGACCACCTACTTCCTGTGAAGTTGACATTAACCCCAGCAATATGCCTCTTATACATTTGGCCAGAGGGCATGTCCAAAGTCCACACTAAACTCCTATTCCACATGATAATATCCGCATGCAGCCTCATAGCAAAAACCTGGAAATCGCATGAAGTCCCCACAAAAACCAGGCTGGTTACCCAGATCCAAACGAATTGGGAATACGAACACATAGCGGCCCAACAGATTGGGACAGGAGGGGCAACTATAGAGGCGGCCACAATCTGGGAACAGTACTGGAGCACGGTGAAACTCCAGATAACTGGAGACAAGTAGGAATTACTGTACGAGCAGTCAGGGAAGGGATACCCTGAGGAAAAGGAAAGGGAAGAGAAAAAAAAAGTGCTACAGAGACGAACTGAAACTGTATACCTCACCAACACATACCAGGTAGATGTAACACATATAGATGAGACTAAATCCACTTGTGTATATAGGTTAACCCCTCCTCTCCTAGTCATCCGCACCCTTCCTCCAATCCTCTTCATGCAGCATTACAGGGTACAGAGGAACTCACAAAGGTATACCAGCATGTGAAAAATAGATTGTTCGCCATTGAGATACCCCAGGGATGAGGTACAGAGTTAATGTTATCCAACGATACTAGCAGAACTGTAACGTAACAAAAATGTCAAATTGGAAAATTGCTGTACCATGTAACAATGGAAACACTGTATGATGGAAATATGTGATGTACTACCCTACCCCCTATCTCTCTTCTGTATCCTATGGCCTCATTTCTTGGAAAATAAAAATTGTCAAATTTAAAAAAAAAAAAAAGTGCAATGAGCAGTATTAGGGGAATATAATAGCAGATGACCCATCAATATTGGGGCACTGTGATGTAGCACAATATCATCATATGGTGTAGCCAAATTCCCACATCTGTTTGTTAAAATAGGTGATTTTAAGTAGCCTTGTAAGATTTAAAACTGTTTTTTTTTTTTATATGTGTGTTGTCCCTTAGTCTGTATTTTGCATATATGCTGGTCTTTATTGCAGCAGCACTGCTGAGAAAATGCATGTTCTAGGTGTGCAGAATTAAAAACAGGTGGTGCTGAGTAATAAAAAAAAATAAAAAATCACAACTAGGGCCTTCCAATATATGCATGAATATATGCATGAATATATGCAAGAATTGTATATTCACAGCTCATATCACAATGTAATGCAATTATACATAATTCATAGTTTTCACTTCTTACACATTAGGGGCCACGTCAGAATAATCATGAATGCCCCTTTCAAACAACTATGACAATATGTACCAAAACACAAGCAGGTGCTACACTTGGAAAAGTCGTAAAAAACAGGAAATCGCCTTGAAGCTGAATGAAGGTCATGTATAAAAAGTATTGTGTCCAGTTGTTCCTATGTATTCTCTGCTTTGTTTCATAATTTTCCTCTTTGCTCCTTTTCTGTCAATTTTCTCCTGTTCCTTTTTTGTTCTTTTTTCATGGTTAACAAGTGCATTGCTTCAAAAGTATATAGCAGAAGCATAAACGTGTAACATTTTTTTCTGATATATGTTTCCCACTACTGTCAGAGTTTTTGTAGGAAAAATAGTCCGTTTGTTATTCCTTATAGCAGTGGTTCCCAACCCAGTCCTCAAGTACCTCCTACCAGGCCCAGGCCCTACCAGGCCAGGATTTAGGGATTACCCAGTTGTGTTGAAGGTGTTTTTAGAAAAAGGAAAAAAAACCTCTTTAGATACAACAGGGTAATCCCTAAATCCTGGACTGGAAAGGGGTGCTTGAGTACTGGGTTGGGAACCACTGGTTTAAAGGAATCGTCCAAGCACCATAACGACTACATCATGCTGTAGGGGTTATGGCGCCATGAGTGCCCTGGGTTATCCTTCAATGTAAGTACTCAAAGATTTTTATAATGGTGCCATCATACCTTGGCTACTGTTGGGCTCTGCTCCCTGACTCCACTGCAGTCTGTGCTAAGCACAGCAGTTCATATTGTCTCATTAGCTGAGAGTGATCAGCTGATGCTCTCAGCCAATGAGCTAGCCATGCAAGAAGCATACACTTCCGTCTCTCTGTCAGATGTAGTGGAGGAGGACTGGTGCCGAGTGGACCCAAGGTAATCAGTCTAACCATTGAAATGGATTAATGACACAATTGATTAAGTAATGTCAGGATGCTCTATTATAACAGCTGGCCTTTGATCCTGATTTGTATCTTCTTCTTGTTTCCCGCCCTGCACTGGATATCCTGTTAACACCTTGTCTTTGTGACTATTGGAAAGTGTTTGTTTAATCAAGTAACACCTTTTGACCAGCTAATGCCAAATGTGCTTTAAGTTCTTTGAATATGCAATTGACAGGACATGACTGTATTATGTAAAGACAACCCCTTTTGGATGTGTACAGAATTTTGTTATAAGATCTGTGTTTTCCCCATTAAATTTAGGAGCAGTATTTTGTCATACACTTGTGTGATGGAGTACTGCCCTCCGAGCTCGTATTTCTGCTGTGTTCATTCCTTGTCTTCATACATGAGAGAAAACATTGCTATCTGCTGAATTTAAACCACAACACCATTTAAAACTAGTTTGATTATTTACAATGGTGGGCACCAGGGTAATCCAGGCACCATAACCACTTGGTTATGGTGTTTGGACTGTTCCTTTATTCCATTTAAAAAAAAAAAAGAACTTTAATTGCAAATAGTACATCTCTTTTTGTCTACTTATATTACCCATTTTGTCTTCATATTTTGTGAATGTAACAAGTGGTAAAATCATCAGTACAAAAAAAGAGCAAAAATCCAAAAGAGGAATAAAATGTGTGTGAGACAGATTACAGAAAAAAGTCAGAAAAAAAATATATGGGTGGATTATCAATTTTATGGATAAGAAATTGGTGCAAGTGCACAAACCATGAACGTGAAAGGTAACACTACACTTTAAATATACAACCACAACATGTCTGAAGACACTTTGTGTCAAAATAGCACCTATTTTGCCTTGATAAGTAAGATCATATATCTTCACCAAAAGCCATTTGTGGCTGAGAGGTCTCAGAAATAGAGGGAAAGGGAAAGCCAGAGAGAGAGAAACATCTCAATATTCTACTGCTATTTACTTTTAAGTATGGTGATTATATATATTATTTGTATATAAATTGCATTTAAAAGCATGTTTTGGCTAAATGATCGTTAAAGATTTTTATCCTTTTCATCGAAATTTCTGGAAAAGGTTTACTCTGTGATGTTTATCTTGATAACTTGCTGGTAAGCTTACTAGCCCATCATTATAACACTCCGTATGCTGAAAACAAACAAAAATATTGTTAGAATTGTAAAATAGACAAGAAAAAATAGGAAACCATAAAATAAAAATAACAATCAAATGTTTACACTGGCTGAAAGTCAGTATAATAAATCCACCCATAACAAGTTCAGTTATACATGTATTTCGATAAAGGATAAAACTAAATTGATACAATGAAGTTGGACTTCATAGTTATTGCTCATATTAACTACACAGTGATACATTTAAGTGGTTTGCTGCTGATGAGACTGAACCTCACCAGTTCAAAATTCAATTATATGTGCTTTGTAAAGCCCAAGTGTTTTCTGCATCACTTCCTTGGAGAGAGTAATGGCAGGAATTAAGGAGGAATGATGTTATTCAGTTGTATGGAGGATAGTAGTATTATTAAAAGCATATTTATCATAATAAATTAAATCTTCCATATAAATAACAGAACGCCGGAAGATAAGAACGTTATTAACTTTCACGTACTAGATATCTTTACCCTTTTTTTTTTTTGAGTAAGTTCTTTTTTTTTTTTTTTGGTCAACAGTTCTTGTGTTGTCAAAAAAATAAATTAAAAATATCCTAGACTTAAGATAAGGCCAGGGACTAATTAAAAGTATTTTTAAATATTGGGCAGACTAGATGGGCCGAATGGTTCTTATCTGCCGTCACATTCTATGTTTCTATGTTTCACAACTAGACATTCCCCTGGTGTTCAGTGATATAGTTTTAAAAATACAGCAATTCCATCCTTGTCTCACATCGGCATAGACGTCGTTTAGTTAGACATGTCACATAATGTTTAAAGAATATATTAGCAATATACATACCAATCAATTCCAAATTTGGATAATCTGCACATTTAACTTAACTTATGAGTAATTAAATCCTATGTTTAATTAGAGTCCTCAACACGTCTTGCTCATCTATCTTCTCACAATTAATTATATAGTTAAACCATCATACAGCACCATGTATTTATAATATTGTGATTATGAAGATCATAAACAACATAATTCTATCTAAAATGGAATTTACCTTTTGCCTGATCGCAGTAATTCAAATCCTTCATTGATCTCATCAAGTTTCAGTTTGTGAGTGATCAACCCATCCAGTTCAAACTTGTTTGCCAAAAAATCTTCCACCAGTTTTGGAACTTGATCCTTACTCTTAAAACCTGTAATAAGTTATACAGATAGTTGCATATATGTATTTAAAGAGTTACCTTAACCACCATGACCACTTCAGTGATATGTAGTGACCATGGTGCCTGGAGTCTGTATGTGAAGTATTTTGCCATGAAACACTGCACATACAGAGTTGAACACCTCTGCTGCAGGAGATGTAACTCCACCTTGGCACTGTCATTAGAATGTCATCATCTAATGTTGATTCTGAGCAACTTTTGTTGTACAGAATGTCAGTCATTGCCTGAGAGTGGTCCGCTACTCTCAGCTAATGAATGGCAAAAATCACAGCTTGCGGCTTCTACAGCCTGAAGTGCTTCACTGGGCCTTCAGCTGCTGTTGAAATTAGTTACACTTGTTAGTCAATTTAAAGGTGATCTGTTGCAGGCCTGCTTATGAGTATGACAGAGTTCAGCCAGGGGATAATTTTTCCTAGCTTAAGTTCTGACAAAGTATGACATTGTGAAAATAGCCTTTAAAAAAAAAATAATACATTATATATATACACACACACACACACACACACATACATACACATATATATACATACATACATACATACACATATATATACATACACACACACACTGAAGTCTGTGAGCTAATCACCTATCTGTGAGAGCTGATTCTCTCTCTCTAACCCTTATATGGAGTTAACCCTTACATTGTCCAGAAGATTGAACATCTTCTGGCTCCCTTCCCTCCCTTTAAAGTCCTTCAGCAGCCCTTGGGGTGGAGAAAGTGGAATCATCAGTCTCTGGGCCTCTCCTAAATTATTGGGAACCCCACTTTTTATAATTTTTAGATTAATAGATTATTAATAGTTAATTGCCATATTTGGGTCATATTAGTGGGACACATTAGGCTTCCTTCTCATTAGGCATCCCTTGGTGGCAGCTGATGATGCTGTCCAATATCATTATGGCTTTCCCTATATATACTTCCCTCTTCCTTGGGGTAATCGCCCTGTCGTGGCTTCTGTTATCCGAAAGTGCGTTCTGAGTTTATTAGTGTTCCTGTTACTGACCCGGTTTAGTTTTGACTATACTGCAGTTCTGTTATTACCTGACCCCGGCTTGTTATTTCGTTTGAGAATTTCTGGAATTCTTGACCTTGGCTATGGTAATCTTATGCTGTATTGTCATCTATCTTGGGCAAACATTGAGCCCAGCCACTCTAAGATCTGGTGTAAGTTATCTATCTCTCTCTTTCTGTTAAATCCTACTTACTAGCTGTTACCCTATTCTGTGTGTTAAGGTCACCTCATGCTGACAGGCAGCCACTTTAGGACAGCCCAAGAATGAGGGCATCATATAATGCACAAGGGGACCTAGTGTCCCCCCAACCCCCACCCATTAAATGGTAGTGACTTAATTATGTAAATGGGGGGCCTTAGTGAGCAGTGTGTGGGGGCTATGAATTAAATAAAGGGATCGGGCTAGTGATGATTGATTAATATAGAAGGGATGAACATAGTCACCACACCTCCAACATTGTAGCCACTCTCCTAGACTCACCAAGCCCCTTTACACTAATGATAATACAAGGATCCATATTAATATCAAACCTATGAAAAAAAAAATCATCTTATAAAGATGAAAGATGATATCTAAGTTTAAGTATAAAAATAACAGATGATAAAAACGTGGCAAAAACAAAACAGAGAATCATAAAAAAAAAAACGATCCATCATAGCCTGTGGATGGCTCTGCTCTCTTGTCTCAATTCTTGTGTGGGAATATTTCCATTTATTGCATTTATCAACAATCTTTAGTTGTCAAGTCTGATTAGGCCACTTATTGAGCAAAATGTGCATGATGAATGGTAATCAATCACCTCATTCGATATTTTCAACGTAAAGTATTGGTATCGGTTTCAATATTTGAGCCGATTATTATCAGTTTCCGATAAGCATTTAATGATATTAATTGAATTGAGCAAAACTGTAGATAAAGGTGATCAACTCCATATTCCATACTCCATACTCCCACACAAGTTTTGAGAAAAGTGACACTTGCGTATCAGAGTGCTATGGTTGATTGGCTTACAGGCCAACCAAAGCACTCTGATTGAGCTTTTATATTATGGGAAAGCTCTTATAAATGCTTTCTAATTTTGCAAGCTAATTCTGCATAGAGCCCTCCATGAGTGAACATAAATACATTTTTTATGCAGAATAAATGTAATGAATAAATTGGGTAGATTTAATTGTTATAGTAGCAACGGTAATTAAAGGGACACTATAGTCACCAGAACAACTACAGTTTATTGCATTTGTTCTGGTGTAGAATCATTACCTTCAGGCTTTTTGCTGTAAACATTGTCTTTTCAGAGAAAATGCAGTGTTTACATTACAGCCTAGTGATAACTTCACTGGCCACTCCTAGGATAGCTGTTAGAGATCCTTCCTGGGTCATGGCCGCCTAAAATGCATCCAAACATTCTGTATCTCCTCCCTCTGCATGCAGACACTGAACTTTCCTCAGATATTCATTGATTCAATTCATCTCTATAAGGAGATGCTGATTGGTCAGGGCTGTGTTTGAATCATGCTGGCTCTGCCCCTGATCTGCCTCTTTGTCAGTCTCAGCCAATCCTATGGGGAAGCACTGTGATCGGATCAGGCTACCACTTCTGATGATGTCAGCAGACTGCTTGTTTTTTTGGGCAAACAGCATGCAGAGTTACAGTTTCTGGCTTGAATACAGTAAGATGTTGCTATATTTAGGGAGGCATGAGGGGCCCAGGGGGACTAGATGGTGGGTTTAGCACTATAGGGTCAGGTTTGTGTTCCTGACCCTATAGTGATCCTTTAATGGAGGAAAAAAAGATGTCTTATGATAAGTATATAAAACATTTTTTTAACAGGTATTACATTTATTTAATGCCTTCAACAAATTTTTGTTAGGGTGAGGGTGTAGGCAGATTTCTTTTAATATGAGTAGTAGATATGGGTTAGAAGACCAATAGCTATTCAGGGTTTTTTAGGGGCCCTAATATAGGGAAGTAATGGACAACCTTCCACCTTCCTTATTGTCATTAATACCCCCCATGCGAAGGCCGTGGGTGGACAGTAGCTTGTCCACCCCCTTTTGTTGTTAGCAGTGTGGACAACAGCATGTTCACCCCCCTTAATAAATGTAACATAGCCCTCACCAACTGTCCATGGTAGGGCTGGGGAGCTACGTCTCTATTATTTAATAGAGCCCTCACCCAATGCCTATGGGTTAGGACTAAGGAGGTACTATGTTGCATTCATTATATATATATATATATATATATATATATATATATATATATATAAGCCCCTATCCACTGCTCATGTGAAAGGGGTTGTGTGGGACACTAGGATGACCTACACATTAGGATTTAGTTTTGTTTTTTAGTAGAGCACCCACCCGCTGCTCATGGATCTAGAGGGGACTGTGGTGCTCCCTGTATTTTATTAGTGAATGCACAGCAATAGCGACTCAGTCACTAGTTTGTATATTACAGTAAGTGGTCACTAGCCGCTAACTATTTAGTAAACATAACCTCACCTGCAGCATGGCTGGAGTAAACCTCCCTTATAGTCATGTGGGGATCATATTGACCACCATAGGCTTTTTTTTTCACTTTTTGCCCTCTGGTTGCTAGTGCTACAACTAAATCTAGACTTCCAATAGAACCCAAGTAATATTACTTCACTTGATCCAAAGAGATGTTGTAGTTTGCTCAATTCCTATTCCAAGTTCATTTTGTTCTCTAACATTCCTGTAAGGATTTGTAGTATAAAACTCCTCTAACATTTGTTTCACATTCTCATAATTACTTATACACAAATGAACAGAATGAGAGTGGAACAATATTATACATTTGCAGTGATATTTCTTAACCATTACCTCCAAACACAGCTCCGCACATTGTGCGGCCTGTAAGAAGCAACATTGGGTCTATCGAAAGCATATCTGATGAAGGAGCCAAACCAACAATAACTGAAGTTCCAGATCCAAAGAAAGCACTTTTAAGAGCAGAAGCCTAAGAAAGGATAGAATTTTTTTTTAAATAAATGTTATTCAGGAGGAAAAATATGAGAAATATCAAAATTTCTAAATGAAAAGTACCTTTATGGCTGGGTTTCCCATTGATTTCCCATTGCCATTGATTGTTGTGAAAAATGTGAATGTGTATCTTATTATAATGTACCTACATATCCATGCATAGTAAATATCCCCATAAGTACAATCTTAAAATGGCTAGACGTTGTAAAAGAGAATATTCAAGATAAAGTTTAAATTTAGATGTAAACATGTAAATGCTAAATGGCTGTTCGAAAGGTGAAGCATATGGATTGTGGTGTGGCGGGCATTGCTAATCACTTGGAGACAAATGCAATTGTGAGTGGTAAGGAATATGGCTGTCTTAGATGTTAGAAGGCTGTCTGACAATATTCAGAATGAAGGCTGACAGACAAGAGGAGGATGACAACGGGTGACTTGGAGATCTGGGTTACCCATTGAGGTTGGAACACAGGAAGATATTGATGTGTGTGAAACATAGGTGATTGATAAACTTGAGGATGTGTAATACGTGGTGTAGAAAATAGAGTATACAAGACACAATGCTGTATTGTTATAGTGGTGTATAACACTGGGAGTGAGACAGATAAAAGAGTGTATAGGAGATAAAGATTCTAACACCTAGAGAGAGATAAGAGAGTTGTGAAACAAATGGCTCTGGGGTCCTCTGTAATGTATGTTATGTGGTAATAAGGGTCATGCGCATGTTCAATTTTTTAAGTGGCAGGAGAATATCATCCATGGTGACCTAACAGCAAGGGAACCAAGATCTATGTCTGTGTCAGCACAGATCTCAGCAGTTTCTCCCTTGAAATGTGTCCTGTGTAAGGCAGAATGCAACAAGCAATAGTATATAGTCTGCAGCCACAGACCACAGAGGTACACTAATAGGTGTACAGTTGTGAACACAAGATGGGGAAATGTCTCAAGACTCCTATTGTTAAGGAAAAGATGGAGTTTCCTAGAAAATATTGGTCTTCACAATAAGCAAATTTTCAAATAGCTCTCTGTTCAACCAAGTACTAACTTTCATATTCAAATTGATTAGATTTGAACATATATAATATTTTTTTAGCCTCTTTATAATTTTGCCTCTTGTGCATTAACCTTATGGCAAGTCTTTCTAGATTCCACAAATTGGACTTCTAAATAGGTCATATTTCTATAATAAAAAAATTTAAAATTAAAAAAGTAATTAAACTGCAGACATATTAGAAACTTTTGGTATTTACCCTGCATAGTTATTTATAATTTTAATGTTATTTCCTTATTTTAAACTGGAGTTTGCAACTTATTCTGATATAAACTAATGTACAATTTTTTTAAAATATTTTCAACATGTTTATACAATACCAATCATAATAGTTTACCGAGTTGTTTATTGTAACTTACCATTACTGCAGTATTTCCAATGACCTCAAAGACAAAGTCCACTCCACCATTAGACATCTCTGCTAGAACCTCATCAATTGGTTTCTTGTGGTCCTTTGGGTTGACAAAGTGGGTGGCTCCAAGTTCTTTTGCTTTTGCAAACTTGTCACTGTTTATGTCCACTGCTATAATTTTGGCTGCTCCAGCTACTTTACATCCAATGACCACTGAAAGACCAACACCTCCCAAGCCAAACACAGCACAGGTAGAACCAGGTTCAACCTATGGAAAGAGAAATGGATACATGCAAATCTTGTAATCAATCAAGAAATACATGTTAAAAGAAAGCAGACATTTTGAAATTACCCAGATTGTATTTCAGTCATTATTTCACATTAGGAATACTTTAAGACTGGAATATTCCCACATCTACATTCTTCAGAATTAACAATATACAGTAATGAAATGTAAAAAAATAAAAAATAATTAATAACTATACCCCACTCCCTCTAGCATGATATTTTTTTCCCAATTCAGCTATTTTGGCATTTAGTTGGGGGGCCTGCCCTGCCCACATACTTTAAGTTACTATAATTATACCACCTAACATTCCCTAACAAGAGATGATGCCTTTACCCACAGTGTGAACACCCACGGTAGAGCAGCACGGGTTTCCCCGACTCTGAATCCATGCCACACTGTAAGGGTATATCCCAGTCCTATAGAATGCCACCGCTTGTAAGTCCTTATCTTGTTCTCATTACAAAAATTAGGTATGCTGATATTTAATGTTTTCTGATTACTCTGAATCTGCTGAAACTTCTGTTTTGTATAAACATTTATAACTTATATAATGTATCACTATTGCCTATTAAAAACAGAGAATTTGAAAAAAAAGTGACAATTCCTTACTGTAAAATTGACACAAATATGATTACTAAAACAAATGTGTTCACTAGAATGACAATAATTTTTTTATCAAAAATTCATTTTTTTTATATATATATATATATATATATATATATATATATATATATATATATATATATATATACACACATATACACACACACACATACACACACAGTCAAGTTTAAAATAATAAAATAAAATAAAAAAAATAGTTGTGAAATAGGTCAATTTTCATTTTCTTTATAACTTCTTTATAACTTTCTATTTCATTTTTACATTTTTTCTTTCATTTAAAAAATTTGCCAATGTATTACCTACCTTAGCCACTCTCACAGCAGAACCATAACCGGTTGTAAATCCACAGCCTATTAAGCAAACTTTATCCAAAGGAGCCCTATCATCAATCTTAGCCACAGCTATTTCATCCAACACAGTGTATTCAGTGAATGTGCTGGTGGATATGAAGTTATAAATGATCTTTCCCTTGCAAGTAAATCTGCTGGTGTTGTCCAACATCGTTCCTTTGTATTTTCCAATACTGTTGAAAAAAAATAATGTTTTAAGAAAATTACGATTGGCATTCCATTTTTCACTATGTTTATGTCATATAATAGTTACTCAAAGCTAGTACCTCTAAAGTACACCTAAGTACACATTATAATTTTACATGATTGTTATTAGCACATTAAGTGCAATACATAACTTTAATAGAGGAGAATATAAGGGACAAGGGGAGATAGATGTATCCAACCAGGTTACACATATCTTACACCACTAAACTACACTTTATAGCTCCCAGGTTCTCCCTGACCTACATTCCAAGGTTAATAAATAAGTGCTGGTGATGCTCTTGGTAGTAATTTGGATTTTTGTGAAATGGTTAGGAGAAACAAAGCTAAGTAGCATGGCACAAGTTCATGTATATTTATTAGATTTATGCATTTAGTTCTAATCAATTGTGTTAATTGCCCTGTTATTAGAGATGTCTTGAATTTGGATTTTTAGTTATAAAGATAATAATATTGATGATATAATAAAAATACTATAAATAAAATAAGAACATTAAAATCACATAAAGGATTATTTACTAAAGTGAATTTCAAAAGTAAGTTAAAAATAGCTGAACTGGAGACATCAGTCACCTAAGATTCAGTTCGGTTAACTCACCTTAAAGGCAATTAAGTTGTTATGGTGCAAAAAGGCCCCTGGGAACACTCTTACATTAAGGGATTTAACCATTCTTGAACAGTTTAACCCCTAAGTGAGCCCCCAGCGACAATCCTCATGTTACATAGTTACATAGCTGAAAAGAGACTTGCGTCCATCAAGTTCAGCCTTCCTCACATATGTTTTTTGCTGTTTTTTATGTAAAATACTATTATTTCTACGGGGACAATTGTGGTGAATTATGATTTGTTTAGAACTTCATTACTGACCTGAAACATTTTGATTTATCTTTAGGCTAATTTAAGTCATTTGATCCCTTAATTACCAACTAAGATTAGTTTAGTAGGGCTTCAATTAGACAATTATCAGTCTTAATCAATAATTTGTTTTGCTAAATTTGGATTATAGTTAATGTAATCATTGCATTTTAATTGCCAATGGGTTCAAAATGAGCAACACATCCAGTCTTAATTAAATCTTTATATTTGTAAAAGTTTCAATAAAGTCACTAACTCATTTTTATAACATAGGTTGGTCTTTGGATCTTTACAACATCTGCATTCTCCACATTGTGGAACAAAGAGCGGAATGACTTTGTCTCCTGTGAGAACAAAACAGAGAGAGAAAAATAAACAGTAAATAAAAAATAAAAAAAATGGAAACTTTAACAATACCATAATTTTCTTTTCCTGGTTGTAATTCGTGGCAGCAGTTACTAGAAGGTCATCTTCTCCCACTCAACTGAGAACTTTTTACATATAAAAGAGTGTATAAAACTTGCTGCCGTGGACTACGACCAGGAAAAACAAATTATGGTAAGTATTGATACATTTTCTATTTTCCTGATCTATGTATTCCAACATTTACTAACAATATATTCCTTAGTATGATGGTGGGGAAAGTAAAGAAGAAATAATCACCAGACTGCAAGTACTGCTAAATTAGAAAATGTGTTTTATTATGATTAAATGAATTGGCTTAGGCCAGTCCGGCCAAGCAAATTCCTTTGAGGAAATTTCCAGTTTTTGCAGAAGTAAATACTATATGGGGTACTCATAATGGGTTTAGTATGTTTGTTGGTATGAGACTCCAAACCACTTGACTTCTAAAACTAATTAACTTAAGTTCTAATACATGTTTCACATAATTAAGATCTCCAACTGTTATCCTCTTGTGTTTTAAAGGTTCTATTTATTATCCAATCTGTGTAGCCCCTATCTCTTGATATTTTCTTCATATACTGTTAAAGTGCCCAAAATTGATAGTGAGATTAACAGATACACATCATTCACAATAATTGACCCACATATGTACCTTTCGTCAAGGGAAACGAGGGTTACCAAAAAGGTATCAAATTGTGTTTTTACATCTGATGTTTTTTGATAAATAGTAGTTGTGGCAAAATTAACCTCGCCACTTGTGCCTGGAGAGGACTGCTTGCCAGCCTCTTTCCATGTGATTATGGTCCCTGGGAGATTTGGCCCTTTAAAAACATTATTTGGGCTAATTGATTTATATTGTGCTGCTGCTGGCCCTTTAAGAACTGCATTGTGGCTTATGGCCTTGTATTGGACCATGCTGGCCCTTTAAGAACCATCTGGGGACATATTGTGTGACAATGCCCCTTTAAGACGGTGTCCCCAGTGTCCCCAGACTTAGTTAAATATTTTGTTCCTGGCTATTTTCCACTTGGTTCAGTAAATGGGGCTTACTGAACCAAGTACCACACAGGCGGACCACCCAGAAGTAGAAGTGTGCAGGCAATTTACCTCCCAGGCTGTGAGGTTACTGCAGGTTAATTGCCGAGCGCTGGGTGGCCGCAGTTCGTGCAAACGAACATGTGGCGGCGGCCATCTTGGTTCATTCAATGCGGTCAGCGGTATGTGTAGCCTAATCCATGGAACTGAAATCGGCTACACAGTTCCGCGAACACCGCTGAGCCTTACTTTCTCCCACAGTCATTTTGCAGCCGCAGAGACTAAGTCCCGTTCGAAGATTCGACCGCTCGTTCGAATGGGACTTAGTCATTTTTTCAGCCTGAAATAGGCCGACTACACAGCCCAAATCTATGGAACTGTTTTGGGCATGAAAATGTGCTTGCGGTCGGTCATAAAGGGACCTCCAGCTAGCTTTTTACCCCTGGATGGAATTTGCTGAATTTTCACTATGTTTATAATTAAAGTGTGCTGATTGTTATGCTTGTGGCATGTATATTTAGGAAGTTATTAATATGTTGCATAAAGTGTATTTTTCCTGCCTGTGATAAATTACATTAACCCATTGTGTTCAGTAATTATATCACAGGCAGAGGGGAGGGATTGTATGCTTGTGCTGAGTGTTTTTTACGGTTTGCCTGTAAAGGATTGGTTGTACTGTGTCCCACCCTGTGGGATTTCCCCTTGCATGGGGACTTGCATAAAAGCCAGTGTGTGGTCATTAAAATCTTTGGCTCATGTTTGGGGGAAGGGATACCTACACTCTGGGGAATGTTATAATCACTTACTCCCCAGAGTAAGCTCTTGCAATAGCTTGATTTGTTCTTGCTACGCTCTCTGGATTTAGGAGAGGTTCACCCACTGGGAGCTGGATCCTGGTCGTGGATCCAGGGTGGGTGGAGACGGCTAGACCCCGGCGCAGCTGTATCGCTGGAAGTGGGGTCTGCAGTGCTGATGGTGTCGGTTGGAGTGCTTGGAGTCCTCGGCGAGCACTAGGAGCATCGATTGGCGGAGGTACTCAGTCGGAGTGCAAGCGTTCCGTCACAGTAGTATCACCTCTAAGGCAAATGTTGGATGAGACATCAAATAAATGTAATCACTACTATTAAATTCATTATTATATGTGAATGTTAAGCTCACATAATTGTCACCTACATATCCAGAAAATGTATCCAAATCTGTGTTAGAACCTGTACATAGGAATAGCAAGTCAAAAATAAGTGTTTGAAAAATGCAATACATCCCCTGAAGGGGTTCCACTCCCTAGGACAATGTTGCACATATATAAAAATGGTATAAGATGGAGCAAATGTTTCTTCCATGTTTCTCCAATGCTTATGTCAGTGTTAGTTTACCAGTGAACATTTGATTGAATTCTACAGGTGCATCTAAAATAAAGTCTAACACTAAACAACTTTAGTGGATTTCTCTTTAACTCAATATAGGTTTGTCGATCACTTAAATGGTGCATAGCCTCTTTATGATAGCCCACTGAATTAAGGACCACCACTGTTCCTCCTATATTGGACTTTTTGAAGACAATACTGGTATTCTTTACTAGATTTCTAAGGACTTTTGTCTGACCTACACTCAGGTTACGTTTTGATGTATAACCACTCCTACTTCTCACTAATCTGGCTAGCTAAAATAAAATAGAAGATTTTTCTACCACTCTATAAATATGTCACAACATATGCCAGGGAATAATGAAAGTATTTAGAAAATTGGGCAGACTAGATGGCAGACTAGATGGGCCGAATGGTTCTTTTCTGCAGTCACATTATTATTATTATTATTTTTAAAGCGCCAACAAGTTCCGTAATGCTGTACAATGGGTGGACTAACAGACACGTATATGTAACAAGACAAGTTTGACGCACAGGAACAGAGGGACTGAGGGCCCTGCTCACTGAGCTTACATGCTAGAGGGAGTAGGGTAATGTGACACAAAAGGTAAGGTATGTTTCTATGTCCTTAACACAAATTTAACACAAAGCCAGCATACTTGTAAAATATCATCTCTCACTGTAGATTATAATCTTCCAATGTCATCTAACGATGATAACACTTGCTGCCAACAATAAAGCGTCATATGAGGAATCATACAGGCTACAAAAACTGAAGCATAAAGTTTAAGTTTGCCTTTCTATGCTGGGACAAAATTGAAATAAATCATTTACCCAGCTATAGTTTATCTGATGATCCATATTTGCAGAAAGCAGTCATGTTCATTGGACAGTTATCAAGGCCACTAAAGGTGAACGTTTTGAAAGGCATGGGATTGAGTCCAAGTAAGATTGAGCACCATGCTGTCCTTGATACATAAAATATTCTCCACTTTACTGGCACTAAGCCTGTGCAAGATCTATATCTCAACCGTCAAACTAAAATATAATATCCTGATGGACAAAGCAAGTATTTTGAGTTGTTAGGTTATTGTTAATGAATGCACTTTTATACTTTATAAAGTAAGTGATAGATATATTAGTACATACACCTTTTTAAAGATCTGTGGTTGTGTTACATTACATTCTCCTTTCATGTTTTTTTTTTATTTGTATATATTTAGTTATTTACATAGACTTTCTTTTCTCCATTTAGGATATTGATTTTTTTTTTAGCTTTAAATATTTTTACTTCAACTTGTTATTTGTTTCCAATTAAAAAGCATATATGATATATATATATATATATATATATATATATATATATATATATCTTCAGGTTTCCTTAAAAGTTTTTTAAATTTGTCTAACCATGGTTCTCAAGCCTTCATGTTTTGGGTGACTGTATCTTGAATTTGTACAATCGATGTTTCCATGTTGTGTATGTGCCAAATTTTATTAAGGAGCAGTTGGGTGGATTGAGGAGTGCGTCTCCAGGTTTGTGCAAAACATCAATGCACCAATGTACAGATTCAAGGATATTCTAAGCAGTTGACATATATTGCCTATACCATTCAATATGGCCATGGCTAAAAATTGATCTTGAAAAGGTGTTCCTACTGGAGAATGGACATAAATAATGATTTCTTCCAAAATGTGTGAATTATTTGTGTACATGCACCAAACATTGAAATATGTGCTATTTTGCTCACATCCCCTCATACATAGTAGGGAGGTTGTGTGACTGATATGATTCAACTACACCAGGTCCAAGCATCTTTCAACTATCATGTTAAAAACATTTCATTTTAGGAGTGTACCGGCAGTTATTATAAAGAAACAAAAATCTAACATTTACCTTTAATTTTGGACTGCTGCATAGAGTAGAGAATTGATACAAGGCCTCTTGCATTTGAATGATCAACAAAGAGCCTTGTATGTTTTTTTTGTTTGTTTTTGTTTTTTTTAATTAGAAAATGATGTCTTAATAAATTCTTCTAAGAAATTTTAATTTCTCAGTAGGTATAACCTCTTGAATCAGGAAGGTTGTATGTTTCTGTCAGGGATGTCAATACCAGTATAGAGTTTGGAATCAGGACTAGACACCTGATTTGAGGAACAAAACCCACAAATTATTTTTTGATTTATATTTCAGTGGATCAGTCTCAACACTGTTTGAGCTTCTGAACCAAGTTACAATAGCAGCTATACTCCTGATGAACCATAGAAAGAGAGTGAATGTCGGACTTGGTTCTCTGCCAGAACACTTTGTTTTATTCAGATTGTAGTTAGAGGTTCCAAGTGTAACATTACTAGATGTGATGCTGTATTAAGCTTTAATAGAAAGTCTTTTGTCCAAGTATGCACCATTGTTTCAAACATTTTCCATTAATTACTATAATGTGTGTAATACGAGGAGTTTAATTGGCTGATTGGATGATCTATATGTACTATTTAGTAACCATTACTGTAAAGAAAACACATTTTCTACTATCTTTTTAGTCATTAGAATAGTACTTTGGACTTTTCTTTGAGCTCAAATTGAGGAAATGCTATTTTCACCAGAGATAAATAATCACTATGCTCATTAACCCCTTAAGGACCGGACTGTTTTTGCGATGTTGTACATTTGCGACCAGGCATCTTTTTACACTTTTGTGGTGTTTGTGTTTAGCTGTAATTTTCCGCTCTCTCATTTACTGTTCCCATACAAATTATATATTGTTTTTTTCAGGACAAAAGGGGCTTTCTTTACATACCATTATTTATATAATCTCATGTAATTTAATTTTTAAAAAATGAAAAAATATGATGAAAAATTGAAAAAAATACTTGAAAAGTTTTTTGACTTTTATGTGAAAAATCTTTTACTCATCTACAAAAGCGAAGGAAAAAACTGCTAAATAGATTCAAAATTTTGTCCTGAGTTTAAAAATACCCAGTGTTTACATGCTTTTTGCTATTTTTTTGCATGTTATAGGGCTATAAGTACAAGTAGGATATTGCGGTTTCAAAACATACATTTTTAAAATGTATCAATAGTGACATTGTAACACTATTATCTGTCATAAATCGCTAAATAACACCCCACATGTACATATTTTGTAAAAGTAGATAACCCAGGGTATTCAATATGGGGTATGTCCAGACTTTTTTAGTAGCCACTTAGTCGCAAACACTGGCCAAAGTTAGCGTTCATATTTGTTTGTGTGTGAAAAAAGTAAAAAACTAAATTGAACGCTAATTTTGGCCAGTGTTTGTGACTAAGTGGTTACTAAAAAAGACTGGACATACCCCATTTGCAATACCTTGGGTTGTCTTCTTTTGCAAATGGTATGCCATCATTGGGGTAATTCTCATTCCTGGGCTACCATACGCTCTCAAAGGCAACGTAACCAACCTGGCAATTTTCAATGTAAAAATATTTGACCCATATATTTGACCCTGTAACTTTCAAAAAACGCTATAAAACCTGTACATGGGGGGTACTTTTATACTCAGGAGACTTTGCTGAACACAAATATTAGTATTTCAAAACTGGAAAATGTATCACAACAATTATATCATCAGTAAAAGTGCTGTTTGTGTGTGAAAAATGCAAAAAAAGTCACTTTCACTGACAATATCATCGCTGTGATATGTTTTACTGTTTTGAATCACTAATATTTGTGTTCAGCGAAGTCTCCGAGTAAAACAGTACCCCCCATGAACAGGTTTTAGGGTGTCGTAGAACGTTACAGGGTAAAATACAGTGCTAGCAAATTAAATTCTCTCGACTTTCGACCTGGGTTTGCAGGCAGGTCCCTCAAAATTACTTAATTATGTAAAAATATTACATAAATACACACGTAGAATTTAAATATATATGCATATTTATATATTTGAAGTCTACATATATATTTATATAATTATTTATGTAATTTTGTATATGGACATAAATATATTTCGTATTCTTTTTATTTATTTATATATACATA
Source organism: Pelobates fuscus (assembly GCF_036172605.1). Lineage (NCBI taxonomy): Eukaryota > Metazoa > Chordata > Amphibia > Anura > Pelobatidae > Pelobates > Pelobates fuscus. The sequence goes on along the minus strand of NC_086322.1, from coordinate 187,998,173 downwards.
GATATATATATATATATACAATTTCATTCTAAGTGTATTTTGATATAAATATAGATATATATTAATATCAAAATACAGTTAGAATAAAATTTCATATAGATATATAATTTTTTTTTTTAAATTCATTATTATTTTTACATTTTTTTATTTAATTTAAATTACTTATTATTTGTATTTCATAATAATAATATATATATACAATATATATAGTTATTATATATATTATATATATACGTGTGTAATTTAATTATAAGTGGATTTTTATATTAATATATGTACATATTAATATAAAAATACACTTAGCATGACATTATATATATGATATATTAGACATATATTATATAGGTATAATATATGTCTATATATCATATATATACACATATATAATAATAATTTTTTTTTATTAACTTTCACTTTAATTTTTTTAATGATTTTACACTAGCAGGGAGACTGCCTGTCAGCACAGACAGTCCCCCTGCAGGCAGACACATGGACACCTATTGTGACCATGTGGTCGCCCTGTTGGGCGATCACATGGCCACAGGGGTCCTAAACCGCCATGAGGAGACTGTCTGGGCTGCAGGCAGTCTCCCCACAACGGGAGCACCGCCGATCGCCGCCGGGGGAACGACGGCGATCGGGTAAGTACATAGGACCGTCACCGGTCGGCAACGCAAAAATGCCGATGATGGTCCTGAACTGTCCTCCGTCCTTAAGGGGTTAAATGGGAAGAATTTAGCATTGAACATTAAAAACCAACATAAAAAACCAACTCAAATTATTTTTGTGCTGCTGGTGTGAACAGTTCTACAACACAACATTTTATCTTGGGAACAAGTATATTTGCATATGTAATACATAGCTCACAACATTGTGAGGTATGAAACCATGAGAAGGGATGGTCAGGCCTACGAGGACGTGCCAGTGAAACTATTTGCATCACTGGCAATGTCGAAAGGGATGGTCATCTACGTAAGCGGGAAGAGCTACCCAAACAATAGGTGTGACAGTCAGTCAAGTGTGAATGCACACTAGGCTGACAGCCAGCCTCACTGGTCAATCCCACTCAGAGTAGACCATACACAGAGTGCTGCAGAATACCAGGGAGCCAACGTGAGACAGGGCATGGGAGTCCGACATTGGGACAGTACTACTGGATCAAGGACTCTTGGTAGGTATGGACTAATATGCCATTTGTTATTTTGATTTCATAGCATGTACTAACTTTAGAATTAATCAGTCGTGATAAATAGTGAAAAAAAGGCAAACGGTAAATATAATTTGCACAAAACAACAAGTTAAAAAAGGATACTATACTGTGCTTCAAAGCATGATCAACTAAAGTGGTAAATTAGTTATAAGGTGTGAATATATTTCCTAAGGAAATTAACTAGCTAATTGCCATCTAGTCATTAATGCTAAACAAAAAAGTAGTAATTATTTATTTAAATTATTTTTATTTTTACATAATCATAGTAAACACCTCCCTCAGTGGAGGCACACAATTAGTAAGACTATAGCATTTTGTCTAGAGAATTTTCTTACCTGGTTTTAAATTGGTTACTCCTTCACCTACACTTTCCACTATCCCGGCAGCTTCATGACCTAAAATCACTGGATAAGTCGCTTCAGTTATTGCTCCACTTAGAAAATGATCATCTGAACGGCAGATCCCGGTAGCAATAATCTGCATAAATACAATTACAAAGTAAGTATTAGAAAGATTTAAATGAATGCTCTGCCCTGCCACCATAACCACTACAGTCTATTGTAGTGTTGGTGATGCCAGGAGTGCCCTGTTGCCCCCATTAAGAAAGAGGTCAAACTGATTAGAATGGTGGAGCTTAACCAGATTCTCCTTGGGAGGACACAGGTCACTTCTGGTACCATATCCTCTACAGTAGGCTGTAGTGGTTATGGTGCTTGGAGTTTTGATTTAAGAAGTTATGAAAAATCATTCTTAATCACAAAAAAAGTTGTAGAGTCTATTTATGCTCCTACAACATTGCTTTTCTGTTGTCTTTTCCTTTAACTCTGTTTTAACCCCCTTTGCAGGCACACTTTAAAAAAGAAAGTTGTCTACTTGTGAAATACATTTTTTTTTTTTAATGGCTCTCAGTTTTATCTAGGAACGGGACAGTTTAGTGCAACACCTTCAAACATCAATTCATAGAAACAGAGGTGTAACTACAAACCATAGGGTCCTGTGTGCGAAAATTGTCCTGGGCTCTCCCCTCCATGTGTCTCATTCCCTCTCCCCCAGCCCTTTCATGTGTCTCATTCCCTCCCCCCCTAAAGCCCCTCTATGTGTCTCCTTCCCTCCCCCCTCAGCCTTTCCATGTATCCCATACCCACCTCCCTCCCTAGCCCATCCATATTATTATTATTTATATAGCGCCAATAATTACGTAGCGCTTTACAGTGGGTGGACGAACAAACTTGTAGTTGTAACCAGACAAGTTGGACACACAGAAACAGAGGGGTTGACGGCCCTGCTCAATGAGCTTACAATGAGGGAGCGGGGTAAAGGGACACAAAAGGTAAGGATAGCATTAGACTAATGACAGTTGCAAGAGAGGAATCAATCAGGAGCTATTGACAGTTTAATTGATACGCTTTTATGAAGAAGTGGGTTTTTAATGATTTTTTTAAGGCTGGGTAAGCAACTAATGGAGGAGGGAAGTGAGTTCCACAGGAATGGTGCAGCCCTCAAGAAGTCTTGAAGGCGAGCATCAGAGGTGGGAGTACAGACAGAAGATAGCAGAGCGTAAGGGCCTAGATGGGACATATGTGCCATACCCTTCCCCCCTGTCCCTCCATATGTCCCATACCCTTCCCCCCAGCCCCTCCATGTGTCTCATACCCTCCCCCACACCCCATCAATTTGTCCCATCCCCTCCAAGCCCTTCCATGTGTCCCATTTCTCTCTCGCTCCCCCTCGCCTCCCCTCCATGTATCCCATTCCACCCTGTCTACCCCCTCCCATCCATGTATCAAATTCTTCCCTCTCTCCCTCTTTCCCCTCCATGTGTCCCTTTCCTCCCTCTTGCCCGTCCATGTGTCCCTTTCCTCCCTCTTGCCCCTCCATGTGTCCAATTCCTGTACCTGATCACCAGCGCAGTTCCCGGCCTGAACTGCGCGGGCGGACAGTGAGCAATTCCTGTCCGCCCGCTTGGCCATTCTACACACAGGCAGTGACCGTGGTAGGTACGCCACTGCATAGAAAGACCAGGCATTTAAAAGTATGAATAAAGGTTTTGTTTTTTTAACCTACACCACCTAACTCAGTGTCTGGCCTTCCAATAATTACTGCCTTTAACTTTGTCTCCATTACTATTACAACAATGAACGCAATTATAACAATACTTCAGTCTTCACCTTAACACGAACTTCATGTGCTTTTGGTGGAGCAACTTCAATCTCCTCGATGGTAAGTGGCTGGTGAGGCCCCCAGGCCACTGCTGCTCTGCATTTAATAACCTATAAAGTACAAAATTAAATATATTAAAACAAGCATATAGTATTTCTCATCACATGTCCAGACCCTGGCAATCCCTGCAGAATATTGTGCCCTTTGTATATTGAATATTGTGTCCTCTGTGTATTGAGTAACGACGTAGACCAGAGCCTCCAACTGTAAGAGCCCAAAATGTTTTGAAAACAAAGAGTCTAAAATGTTTTGCTACTTATGAAAGGAAGAACCCCAATAACAACTTAAGTTAATTTAAGTACTAGTGGGGGCAAGAGTTTCTTACCTTCATGGGTAAATGAGTTATCACAGTCATGATGGAACAAAAAAACGGGCTTCAAGCTGTTTCCATGAAGTTAGAAGCACCCAATTGTCTATTATGTCTCTGCATCCTGCAGCATTGAGATGACCCTTCACTAGAAACAAAGGCCATAGCCTAGATCCTGAAAAACAGCTCCAGACCATTAACCCTCCTCCACCTAACTTTATAGTAGGTTTTATGCATTCCAATAGTTAGGGTTCTCCTGGCATTCACCAAACCTAGATTAATCTATCAGACTGAAAGATTCATCACTCCAGAGAAAGGGTTTCCAAAGTTGCATAGTCCACTGCTTTACATTACTTTGGCCAACAGTACCATTGCATGTGTAAGGAGTCCCCATGGTATCTTACCGGTCCACAGATCACGTGGTGATCCAATCTGGCAGACCACCATTTTGACATGTGCATGTTAATTTGAAACTTGTGCAAAGCTGATTAGCCATAGAAACCCCATTTATGATGTTCGTGGCACACAATTCTAGTGCTGATGTTGCTTGCAGAGACAAGTTTGAGTGATGCAACACATCTTTTATGTGTTACTCATCTCGTATTTGCCAAACTGGGGCCTATATTTCAGGTCTATGGAATTTATATTGCTAGACATGTGAAAAATCACCACTGTGTGGGTATCTATGAACAACAGTTGTTTTACTCTCCCTACTAGCATACACACAGTTAACGTGGATCTGGATTTCATGCATTTCTAAATTTTTCCTGCCAACATTTCAATTGAACAGTGAGGGGCACTTTAATTTTAGGGGTGTGGTCAGGAACAGACTGTTCTGAAAAAGTTTAGGTGACTTACTAATAGCAATTTCTGCAACTACAATATCATTTAAAACAAGTACAATGTATCTTATTTACACATTTGTTGTAGTTATAATACACATTAATGTGAGTATTATTATTGTAGAACACTATTATACATTCAGACACACCAACAATATGGAGCTAGTAGAGGGACATTAGGATAGAAAATAGGGACTGTCCCTGCTGAATAGGGACACTTTGGAGGTATGTTTCTAGGAGCTAAGACTCCATTATACTATTATTAAACTTACAGCAGGAGATTTGTCAAAGTGTCATGTTCTGAAATGAAGTTAAAAAATTTAAAAGTGGGTCTCTTAGTATGGAAACTATTGCAACAAACAAAAACCATTCCATTATTGACAACTCCATCGTCATAGCTTTACACCACTTTCCAGGATAGGATATTTTGATAAATCTCCTTCATGATTCATCCAAACATGCAACAAACATGTGCATGTAAGAATTTCTGTAATGTGAATCATTTGTGTTACTTTCTCTACAGTTTCAAATAGTGTGCACACACATTTGTAAACACACTGTGGGGAGAAAAAAAAACAACAACAACTTTTCATTACAATTGGCAGAACCAAGTTGTAAAGTGACTACTTTTAATACATATTTAGTTTGCTTAGGCTCTTGGCAGGCTGCTCAACTGCAATTAATCATTTATGGGCATAGCAGCACAAACTGAAAAATAATTGCTTGAAAAATGTAGTGGATCGTGAACAAATTCTGCCTCCAAAAAGCCATGGAAAACCTAACCTGCAGATTGTATTATTTCCTAATTTTAGCGGAACACATTTTGGACGTATACTCTGTGGCTACATATAAACATAGTAACATATTAGCATTATGCTATTATAAACCTGTTTTAGTGGATTTGCTTGACTTGACAATGCTACCTTCACTAGTTTCTTTTTAGCTAACTTATCCATCCCAACATTTCACATGGAAAAAGGGGGCACTTTAATTTTAGGAATATGAGTAGGGGTGATCAGTGGGGGATGGCTGAAAAATTGTAGTTGACTTACTAATATCAATTTATGATAGTAAAAAGTAATTTAGAATGTAATAGAACAATTTATCTTATTTACACAACTGAATTTCTAAACACATTTATGGGCGTTTAAAAACACATTACTCTGAATATTATTGCTGTGGAGCTCAGGTATACACTCAGAAACACCAATAATATGGAGCACCAAGAAAATAAGTGATTAGGATAGAAAAGAGGAACAGAGTGATTAACACTGAACATAGGGACTGTCCCTCCTGAATAGAGACATTTGGGAGGTATGTTTCTGTCAGACTCTGTCCGTATACTATTATAAGACTTCCAGCAGGAGATTTATCAGAGAGTCATGTTTTGAAATGTAGTGAAACATTTTAAAAGTGGGGCTGTTACTATGGAAACCATTAGAACCAACAAAAACATTACAATGTTGACAACTCCACCTTTATAGCTTTACACCACTTTTTAGAATAGCTTACGTACTTTACTAAATCTCTCCCATAATGTATCAAAGCGTGCAGAAAACATGTGCGTGTAGGAATCTCTGTTAACTGAATCAGATATTTGAGGAATTTCCTCTACAGTTTCAAAGAGCATGCACGCATGCACGCACATTTGTAACACACTGTGGGAGAAATAAACTTTTCATAAAAATACATATTTATACAACTTGATTTCTAAACACATTTATTGACATCTAAAATCACATTACTCTGAATATTATTGCTGTGAATCTCTGGTATACACTCAGTCACACCAACACTATGGAGCTTCTAGAAATAGAATTATGATAGAAAAGAGGAACAGAGGGATTTGTGCCCAAGATAGGGAGCATCCCTCCTAAATAGGGACACTTGGGAGGTATGCTAATTTGAAGTTTCGTGTCAAACCATGCCATTCTAAGTCCCTGATTAACCTTAAACTATCTTTAACTTCTCCACCCTGAGATTAAGCAGTGGGTATGATGGCAAAAAAGCATAACCTGAGTGCACGTGAATCCCAACAATCTTGCTACCTTTAAATTACTCTGGTTTCAGTTGGACCACCAATAAGTTATGATATAGCATACAAATATTAAGTAACATATGTTCTTTTGAAAGAGGAAATCTTATTCTTCTGTTAGCGTCAAATTAAAAATGAGCAAAGTCACAAAACCAGATACAGGTTTGAGGACTGGTCTTTTCACTTTGCGACTATTTCTCTTCACCGCGACCCAGTAAAAAGCTGTTAAAGCGTTTACTGAGGTGAGGAGTACAGCAGATGTACGGTATGTATAAAACATAATTACTAGCATTACTTCTGGGTGATCTGTGTCGCCATAATTCTGAAACACCATTGAGCAAACACACGTGGCTGTTTACTGAACAGTTTTAATTTTCATTACATTTTAGGAGAAAATTTGTTTTCATACATGTATTTACATTTTGAACATCAAGATAGTTCATAAACATGTTATAAAGGAACGAAATTTACATAGGCAAATTATCACTATATTTAATTTTTCTAGATCTATCTATGTTTATTTGTCAAACTAAACTTTATTATTTTATACCTGACACACACATATACCTGATACACACATATGTGTGTGTCAGGTATAAAAGACACCTGATTAGCACAATTTCAACTATATATATATATATATATATATATATATATATATATATATATATAGTTGAAATTGTGCTAATCAGGTGTCTATCAGCATTTTTACATTCTTTCTCTTTAACCACACAATGAACAATAACAGCTTTTATTTCTGCACAGGTGTATAAATCTGTCCAACATTATGTTACTGACAAGAATAAGTACAACACCTGTCTATTCCTACACACATTAAAAAAAAATGTATGTTGTCGGGGCAGTGGGGTAGGAGATAGATATTTTTCCAACAGAGTAGCGGTGAAACTAGATACCGATTAACCAATATTCTTGCAAGATCAAACTGGAGAAATTAACCTTAATGCAGCTCTGCATAATGCATTTAAAAATAATAAAATAAAGTTGTCTTACTGCTTTACCACATAATTTAAAGGGAACAGCAGCAATGACTGTGACTGCAAATGTAGTTTTTAGGGCTCACCAATGCTATCTAAATGTTGCCCATGTTATATCCTGCAGACATGTATAGTATGTGCACAATCACATTAACACTTTGTGAGGCCTGGTGCATTTAGCTCGTATTTATCCCTGAAATTACCCTTAATTTTAAAATAAGTGTGTTTCCTTTATAATACATCTTGCACATTTCTATGCATCAGTAAATACATTTTTTTTTATATAAATCACTTGCTTACTTTTCCAGCAGAAGCCATGGCCTTTCCTGTACGTTTCAACAGTGGAATAGCCTCTTCAATCACAGTTACATATTTATAAACAGCAAAAAAACAACCCACCCATTGTCCCTCCCCTATCAGTTTATGGAAATGCTTACAGCCCACACCCAACAGCAGACAAACAAATGTTTCTAAATCTTCTAGAAAATAAAAATTATACCGTTTATTTAAAATGGTAATCTAGGACATTCAGAGATCAGAGTTTACAGCTTTAACTTCCACCTATGAGCGGACTTTATGAATGTTCAGCTTTTCAAACATTGCTGTGCCTGAAGTGTACTTAAAGATTATTAACAGCTTCAAAAACAATGCCCGTGGTTCTTTCAAGTCACAGGTATTGTTAAGGAACAAAAGATCAAAAAAGAGAGCGCATATGGAGAGCAAATACAAGACCTGAGTAATAGTCAATATACGGTCTAAATAAAATAGTAGAGATGGTACTTGAGGTACTATGAAAAATAATAGCAGCTAAAACAATAAGAAATTTCACAATTTCAATGTACAAATGTTGATATAAAAATCAAAAGAAGTACAGTATTACCAGTGGAACACACATATGCTGAAATAAACCAAGAATTTCTCATACACCTTTAGTGAGTACCCTTCGCCCTCACAACAAACAGAATATACATACAATATAAGGTGGAGTATCTTCTTGTTTAAAATGGATTTAAAGTAACCTAGAGATGAAACAAAAAAAAGACACATAATGGTGCAATATTGTCTAAATCTCCTATGAATATCAGGGAAGTATGTGGAAATAAACTCACAAAGCAGGAGCCTATAGTGTAAGGCTCAATCTTCCAGCGTTGTGGGATTTAGGTTCCCACTCCCTTCTTTATACTGCCTGGAGGTGATGAATAAGGTGATGTCCTCTCACAGGTAAGTTATAGTAGTAAAAAGTGCTTTATTGATAAAGTGCACAAAAAATATAAAAATCACAAGACCTTACTGTTGAAGGAAATCTTGTAGAGATTGTCTCTGATAGCAACCTTCTATCCATTTTGTTTTTTCTAATATTTGTAGGACGTGAATGGTATCCTTAAGGTATGTGGGATTTTTTATGACAATTGGCTGGAGGATAGTATCTATATACTCGGAAATTCTAGTGGAAATTGAATCTATACCGGATATAATTGGTCTTCCTGGGGGATTGGTTATATCTTTATGAATTTTTGGTAATAGATAAAAAAACGGTATTTTGGGGTTATCTATCCACAAATAGTCGGCCTCTTTGTCAGTAAGGATTCCTAAGTTTTTTCCTTTCTCCACATACTGCTTAAAATTTTTTATAGTTTCATTCGTGGGATTATGTGTTAATTTCTGATAGGTTGAGGAATCCGAAAACCTATCAGAAATTAACACATAATCCCACGAATGAAACTATAAAAATTTTTAAGCAGTATGTGGAGAAAGGAAAAAACTTAGGAATCCTTACTGACAAAGAGGCCGACTATTTGTGGATAGATAACCCCAAAATACCGGTTTTTTATCTATTACCAAAAATTCATAAAGATATAACCAATCCCCCAGGAAGACCAATTATATCCGGTATAGATTCAATTTCCACTAGAATTTCCGAGTATATAGATACTATCCTCCAGCCAATTGTCATAAAAAAATCCCACATACCTTAAGGATACCATTCACGTCCTACAAATATTAGAAAAAACAAAATGGATAGAAGGTTGCTATCAGAGACAATCTCTACAAGATTTCCTTCAACAGTAAGGTCTTGTGATTTTTATATTTTTTGTGCACTTTATCAATAAAGCACTTTTTACAACAATGTTGATATAAGTTTCAGCGCTTAATAGATAATCCCCTTAAAAATAACAAGGGTGCATTTATATGCAAATGATGTTTGTAGTAATGTGAAAGTCATGAAAAATATGTCCAGAGTATACAAATCGGCTACAAAGTCCTGCAATAAAAAAAGTCCAGATATTGTTGCACTATGTAGGGACTCAGAGATATGTAGAGATACCTTGGAAAAAGAGAGACAAAAAAAGATAAATAGTGTAACTCTGTATCAAAATGTATTGCCCAGGGTACAAAAGAAAGGGTAACCCCCCCCCCCCCCAACTTAAAAACTCTTACACTAAATAAAATCTGATACTCATCATTGTCGATCATGTAGGAAAAAAATCTTTCATAACCGCTCGTAGTGCAAAGTCAAGACTGATGATGTGGTTCCTCACAAAAGACAGTGTCACGATTCTGGGAACCAAACACGCTAACACACACACATAGAAAAGGTGCTGTACCGGACCTTAGAGTGGCCGGGCTAAGCACACAAAGAATAGTCAGGAGACAAGCCGAGTAAGGGGAACCAGAAGACAGAATAACGAGAAACAAGCCGAGGTCAAAGGGTAGGAGAAAGTCTTCTATAGATGGTACATTGATGACTGTTTCTTTGTGTGGAAAGGAAAGGAGGTGGAGCTCATTGAATTTCTAGCTTATATCAACAAGAACGAATACAATTTATAGTTTACATATAAGTACAGTTCTACAGACATAGATTTCTTAGATTTGGTCCTATATATTGACCAGCATAACACTCTAAAGTCTAAGACCTTTTTCAAAAGCGTAGACGTGAATAGCTATATTTGGACCTCGAGTTGCCACTATCCATCATGGCTATCAAGTGTCCCATTTGGACAATTCTTAAAAGTCAAAAAAAAATGTACAGATCCCGAGATATGTGATTTACAATTCCAAAAGGTCAAACAACAATTTATGGAAAAAAACTATAATGAGAAATCACTAGACACAGCCCTCCAAAAAGTAAGAACTATAGAACGTCCAACTCTTTTACAGACTAAACAGGAAAAGGCCAAAACAAATAAAGACACTGAGGACTTATGCCCTCTAGTGTTCAATTATTGATACACAAGCACACTGTATAAAAAAAAGTGTACAAAAACATTGGCACTTGCTTAGGCAAGACCCTGTTCTAGCCACGCTTTTACCCATACAACCGATGGTAATCTTTAGGGGGGCTCCAACATTGCAAAATAGACTGGTACACAGTTGTAATAAGCCAATGGGACCTCACCATTTTTTAACTGGCCAAAAAGGATTTTACAAATGTGGTAACTGCAATATATGCAAATCAAGCTCCAAAGGGAAAAATTACACTACTTTCCAGTCCTCAGTTACAAAAGAAATATTTGATATTAAGGACTGTATCACATGTAACACCAAACAGGTCATCTACATGTTGGAGTGCCCTTGTGGCCTCCAATACGTGGGACAAACAAAAAGAACACTCAAAATCAGACTTAGAGAACACGCCTATAATATCAAAAGGGGTTTTGAGAAACACTCCCTCTCCAATCATTTTAGAACACACCACAATGGAGATCCAACACTTCTCTTATATTGTGGCATCGAAAAGGTAGAAATACCATGGAGACGAGGTGAATTAAATAAAACCCTAACATACCGGGAAATGTTCTGGATCTATAATTTAAAGACTTTGATCCCCTCGGGTCTCAATGCAGAACTAGAATTGGCCAACATATTATAACAATATAATGATCAAAATTAAGATTGGCCTATATCATATAATTACCATCAAGAAATTAAGTTATATCTTTCCAGTATGTGGACAACAGTGGGAGTATATATTCCCTATAAATTAGGAATTCTTGAACAATAGTGCTCTATAGTGGAATGTTCCTTTAAGAAATACAACCCACTTACTCTTTAACTATAATCATAAAAGTTTTTTTCCTTTTTCAGGGAAATAAGGGGTCATTACAGTGAGTCTATAAAGAAATATAAATGATTATGAAAAATATTACAATGTATTCTTTATACTAAGTATGGTTTATTAGTGTCATTTGATGCACATATCAGTATATTCTCCTCCTTCCAGAAATACAAATTATTTAAGAGATACCATCTGTTAAGAAGTTTCTGTCCCTATGAGAAAACTTTTAACAATGTAATACTGTGCAGTGACATGTAAGAAAAAAAAAAAAAATCACTAAGCCGGGAATATACATGCCAGATTTGATTTTAAATGAACGGTAAAGAAAAAACTATGGCCAACTTTTAGATTGATATATGATGTCAACAGAAATATCCGAATTTAGGGGTTAAACGCACTAATATGCCAGCAACAATCACTGCTATCGTGATAGTTTTTTGTTTTACATTTATGTATTTTATTGGTAGTTCAAATTGTTTTCAAACTACACCTATAGAATATTGTATTTTATATGTTAATATGTATTGTTAGGAAGCATTTTGCTCCCATTTGTATAAGTTGCCGTATGTTTTAACATATGTGTTTAGAAATAAGGGTATACACCCTTAAGAGATTTGAATTCGTTTGCCTGGCAAAGTATAAAACTGCCGAGCTACGCTCAGAGCCCCTATCTTGAAAAAGCCCTTGGAAGAAGGGCGAAACGCGTTGATAGGGTGCCACAACAACTCATCTGCAGCAGACCACCTAAGCTCTCGATAGAAGCCAGACTTATTGCTAGTGTTACCCCACCGATACTAACACGGTCAGCCTTCCTGTGTGCACCAGGCAGCTGCTGTCTTTTGTGAGGAACCAGATCATCAGTCTTGACTTTGCACTACGAGCGTTTATGAAAGATTTTTTTCCTACATGATCGACAATGATGAGTATCAGATTTTATTTAGTGTAAGAGTTTTTAAGTTGGGGGCGTTACCCTTTCTTTTGTACCCTGGGCAATAAATTTTGATACAGAGTTACACTATGTATTTTTTTTGTCTCTCTTTTTCCAAGGTATCTCTACATATCTCTGAGTCCCTACATATTGCAACAATATCTGGACTTTTTTTATTGCAGGACTTTGTAGCCGATTTGTATACTCTGGACATATTTTTCATGACTTTCACATTACTACAAACATCATTTGCATATAAATGCACCCTTGTTATTTTTAAGGGGATTATCTATTAAGCGCTGAAACTTATATCAACATTGTTAAGGAACAGCTGATTGTTATAATGTCCTGACATGTAAAACCATAGAATTCATAGAGGGTGTACTTTCTAATTACCATGACTGTATGTGCACAATTAATTCATGACGTGCACAGTAGGGCACATAGTGCCAGATGCCTTTGACACCATCCGATCCTATTTAGAACATTTTTGAGTCTTTTCACATAAACAGAGGATCTCCTAGGCACACTAACCTAAGTATATTGCTATATAAGAAGTTATGGGGTTAAGATGATAAGGTTTAGGGTTAACAGAATAAAGGTTAGAAAATGATGAACAATAACTACAGAGATGCTAGTACTCAGTAGATAAGAAGCTCTAGAGCTGGGGTTCTCAACCTTATCCTCAAGAACCCACTACCAGTCCAGGGTTTAGGGATTTCACAAAAATAGAGAATAATTATGTCACTCCTTTCTTAAAAAATAGATGATGAAATAATATTTTTGCTACGTGTTATTTAATAATAATGTGAACCGGCCCAATGCCAGAAGTGAGGTCAACGGAAGGGGCCGTGACGTACCCGGAAGTGCGCCGGAAGATGGCGGAGGACCGGCATGGCGCACGGGTGCCGCGTTACAGGCGGCACTCCCAGGGTCAGGAAGCCAGAATGCCGGCGGTCTGGAGACCGTGTTGGCTGCAGCACAGCTGGGAGCTAGAAAGCTCCAGGTGGCATTGAAAGAAGAATCAGAGGAGGAGAGAGGAGCTGGGACCAGTGAACTTGCTGTACTTAGGTGAGTTGGCTTGCGCTAGCGCTTGGGGTACTGCTGGGGGGCCTGGGCAGGACAGTGAAGTTTTGCGCCTGCTTAGGTTATTGGTAGGTGTTAGTCAGACTAAGGGTAGCAGGTCAGGAGTGCTAGGGCAGGCCACCTCCAGTGAGAAAGAGAGTAGGGGTCTCTGGGATGGGGCTTATCATCCATGTATCTCTGGGTGTGAGTTGTCCCCATTAGGCTTGCATGTGCAGCCGGATGTTCAGGACAGGATTCTGTGAGGTGAGTTTGTGGATTTACGCTCTCTGATTCCTCCGGACAAAGAGTCTGTGGACAGACCACGGCATGGCGAACAGCTAGAAGGTGAGAAAGGTAGGGCAATCCCTCAGACGTTCGGTCATTGGTTGCAGGGATTTATAACCATTGCAAGTATCCTGGTGCATCGTTTCCCAGAGCGGGCCCACTCATTGTTTGGGTACCTTGACTTGATTTGGGGGACGTACAAGGTATATGGCGGACAATGCTGGTTTAAATATGACCAGCAATTCCGCAAAAAAGATGGCGGTGTGCCCGGCATGGATTTTGGGGTGCAGGACGGCAGCTTGTGGCTGCTACTCATGACCCCATGTCGCCTGTCTCACTTTCCAGGGACTGCCGGCGTGCCAGCTGGGACATCGACAGGACATAGAAAAGGAGTCTGTTGGCGCTTCAATGAGAGCCATTGTAAGTGGTTCAGCTCCTGGAAGCCCCCGCGGAATGGAAGCCCCCGTGCCTCAACCGTTACCCTAGGCAGGGCGTCGCTGATGTATTGTTCAACAGGTTTAAATTGGGTTTTTGGATCCCATTTGTGGAGTTGGAGGAGGGTCTGTTTGCAGCGAATCTGCGGTTGGTTCGGGGTAGGGAGGATATGTTGCGGGACAAACTGGATTCCAAGGTTCAACGGTGGCGTATCGCAGGCCACTTTGATTCCCCTCCTTTTCCCAATTTGAGGGTTTTCCCCTAGGTTTGGTTCCAAAAAAGGAACTGGGGGCTTTCAGGTTGATTCAGCCCTGTCATACTCAGCGGGTGGGTCGGTCAATGACGACATTGACAAGGAAGTGAGTAGGGTACGTTACGCGTTGTTTGACTCGGTGCTCGGTGTTGCAGCTGGACCGGCGGGCGGGCATAGGGGCGTTGTTGGCCAAATGAGATATCAAGTCCGCATTTAGACTGCTGCCGGTACACCCGGCTTGTTTTCATTTGTTGGGGTGTTTTGTTAACGGGTTTTACTACTATAACATGCGCAATTTCCTGTTATTATTTTGAACGGTTTGCTTCTTTTTTGGAGTGGGTAACAGTGCGTGCATCAGGGCTTGGGGTCCTTGACTCATTACTTTGACGATTTCCTTTTCGTCTGACCTGCTGGTTCGCATGATTATGTTTTCTTGTTTTTGGGGTACCAGTTGCGGAACACAAGACAGTCGGGTCCGGTGCCGGACGAAAAACTGGTGGTTTTGTTACGCCTGGTTAATTTGGTCAGGGGGTCTAAGAAGGTCCAACTGTGCGAGATGCAGGGGTTGCTGGATCACCTACAGATCACCTACAGAAATAAATTACTATCCCACTGCCAACAAATGGTGCCCAGTGGTAATACTAAACCAGTATGTAGCAACACTCATTGACATAAATCTTAACAAGGTCCTATTCACAATACAGGGCAAACTACTCATCACAGCCAAGTTAATTTCATATATCAGAACCATCTTAACTAGGCTGGGACTTAACCTCAGTGCCTTTACAGGACACTCTTTCAGAATAGGGGCAGCCTCTGCCGCATCAAGACAAAACGTCCCAGCTCACATAACCAAAAGATTAGGACGCTGGAAGTCCGCAGTGTATTCCACATACATAACGCAACCAGAGCTAGAATTGAGACAAGACTTTAAGAATCTTGCCATATAAAGATATGTAATAAAGTGAATTTCATTCAACCTTTTTTGCCCTCTTTTAGTACAGGCCTACCCGATACGTCGGTTTCGGCACACCACAACCGACTTGCTCAGATTTCTAACCTGTTATAAGTATGGCTTTTGTCCCCGACTACAAATTAGAAGGTGGAGCCTGAAGTTGTGGGAGGGGTTACCCGGCTATGTAAGCCCAGGCCCCCTACTCCACAGGGCTGATGCATCCGGGTTCATCCCTCCCACCACTCCATATATACATATACTATTACCAGGTGGGCCCTCTTTTATTACAGGCCTACCCGATCCGTCGGTTTCGGCACACCACAATCGACTTGCTCAGATTTCTAACCTGACTACAAATATATATATATATATTTATAGGAGGGGAGGAAATAGAGGAATTATGTTATTGAGAAGAGAAACATTTTGGATTCAGGAACTGGATACAGTTGCACCACGTGGATTAAATGAAATTATAACATATTCTTCATTTATATGAGTAGAAAAAAGTGCCGATAAGAATATACTGCCTACAGTAATCTCTCATTTTTGAATGACCTATGGAATCTACATTCTACAATACACAAATATATATAATGAGTTGATCATTAAAAAGATGTATAGCATGTAAAATATAAATTTAGAAAATTGTGCACACTGTACACAGTTGAGTGCAAACAAAAGGAGTTAATACCACTGTAGGAAAAAGAGGGATCTACAGTAAATAATCTCATAGTTATAAAAGTATAAATAACACTTAATGCAGAAATTCACTGTAAATAGTCTTTTTGTGTACATAATTAGCACGAGTTTCACTTTAGTGTATATACAATACTGGAAGCACTTTACAAGAGCACCAGGCTCACCTTAATAAGGGGGTTCAACTTAAAGTACATAACCAACACAAAGCACTTTTGTGTACGTAGAAGCACATGGATCACTTTAATGTATAAAAAACACTAAGCACTTTTGTGTTAATAATAGACATTAGTATCACTTTAAATAATGTAAGCATAAGTATCACTTTAATGTACATAAAAACGCTGGGCACTTTACTGTAAATAATGGACACAAGTATCACTTTAAAGCAGATTAAGCACTTTTGTGTACATAGAAGCACAAGGATCACTTTAATGTATATAAAAAACATTAGGCACTTTTGTGTAAATAATAGACACCAGTATCACTTTAAATAATGTAAGCATAAGTATCACTTTAATGTATATAAAAACGCTGGGCACTTTGCTGTATATAATGGACACAAGTATCACTTTAAGTAGACTAAATATGCAAGAGACAGAATATTTATATAATAATAAAAAGAGAAAACAATTAATAACTATGTAAATTATACACAGTGGGGATAGATGCTTAATATGCTTAATAGGTAAAATAAAAAGTCTGAAGTCAGAGACAATATTAAACCATGGATTCTGGGTCGCAATATATCTAAATACCATTAAGGAAGAAAAAGTACTTTTATGGTAGAGATTAATTATGACAAAAGCTTGTAGCATTAATGTTTTTAAAGTATTCATCCGTTTTTCTCCCATTCCTGTATGCAATATATTATTGTTACACCTAGTTGCCAGGGAACCGGTATGTATGCTGTGTAACCCTGGCAACAAACGGTGAGAGAAACACGCTACTTCCTGGTCGCGGCTAAGGACGTCATCAAGCCGCACCAGTACACGATGTGTTCGCACATGCGCAGAAACGGCAGACGGACGCCGAGAAAGTAGCGGTGCAGGTGGTGAGTGTTTTTATAATTATTTAATTAGTTAGTTTAGCTATATAAGAGCAATAGTTAGTCTATGTATTATTGTTGTTTTGTTGATCCTGATGAAAGCCACGGACGAGGGCTGAAACGTAGATTTTTTAATGGAAATGGAATAAAGAAATTATACTTTTACAGAAGACCGTGAGTGCAAGCCTTTGTTTACTATTTTTCACTATATATATATATATATATATATATATATATATATATATATATATATATATATTGTAACGGATAGCACTCCAAGGACTTATATCATATATAACTTTAATTTTTCTTCCAAATAAAAAACGGTCAACGTTTCAGCTTGAAACGGTCAACGTTTCAGCTTGATTCCCTCAAGCTCAAGGGAATCAAGCTGAAACGTTGACTGTTTTTTATTTGGAAGGTAAATAAAAGTTGTATTTTAGTCCTTGGAGTGCTATCCTTTACAATTTTTGTGTTCTTGGCTGGACAAGCACCAGACATTATACTAGTTTTTTTGTGGAGTGCAAGATTTTTTCGTTGTTTATATATATATATATATATATATATATATATATATTTAATTCTTTATTTTTGTGTGCATAGTTATACAGTAGGATTAATTTGGACACAACAGCCTTTACAAGCCTAAAATATCACATATGTAACAGTGTCATAGCTTTGATAAACTTGCACATTTTTTGTATAATAAGAGTAATGCAGGCTAGATATGTGTATCCTATTAGCTAAACTGGAAGCTTGTTGTCACAGCAATAGGGAGGATAGATACAGGGTGCACAGGTACATTATAGATTCAGGACATGCTGAGCGTTATTATGATTATGAGAGCTCAACACTATAGGTGTTGCAAGGCTGCAAGGAGCGTATTCTGCTCGTGTGTGGTTGTTGGGCGGTACCGGCAGCCATCTTTAACTGTTGAGTGTCAGCTCCCAACTGCTGGGACTTTGCTTCAATTGATGTGGTTGGTTAGTAGATACGGTGTGCTTATGGGGGCTGGGATATCCCCCCCGGTCCAGAGGGGGGGGGGGGGGGGGGGACGAGGCTGCAAGGCTAGGATACTTAGGCAAGGGGATCCGCAGGAAGAGACAGTGTCCACCTCTCCCACCGAGCAACTCCACCAGGCCCGGTCGAGATTGCCATTGACAGCACGAGTTAGCTCCCGGTCAGTTCACACAAAGCCCCCCCACCTATTCATGGGTGAGGTAGGTCTCAGTTTGGGTGGGTTTGGCAGGTTGGTGGGCTTAAATTCAGCTTAAATTAGCAGTTAAGCCCGGAGCTTGTGTTAAACATGACCAGTCGCCATGAGGTTCAGGCCCCGCCCATATATATTTTTTTTTAACTGACCCTCACGAGGCTGGGCTCTGGATCCGTCTGGTGCAATAGCGAGCATGTTCGTTTTGATTTGTGACTGTAAGCCAACCAATCAGAGCACTCTTACTGATATTACATATCGTGGGAAATTTCCCACACTTAGCAATATCAGTCAGAGCATTCTGATTGGTTCAGAGCAATGTGACAAAGATTACAAGGCGTGGGAAAGGCCTTATAAGGGCTTTCACAATTATGAAAGCTCAGTTTGGGCCTAGTTCTCATTAGTTGAAGATGGATTATTTTATTGCATTGCACTTTTTAAAGAAGAATAAATGTGACATGAGTCACCATCACTGGGAGAAAAGGACACTTTACAATGGTTCCTATATGGCTCCTGTGTCTCAGTCACCCTGTGCCCATTATAGGTGCAGGGTGTTTATAATGTGTGTGTGTGTATATTGTTAAATGTTTTGCCTGCTCTCCTTTAATGTTGAGGATTGCTACCAACTAGGTGGATTTGGCTATGGAGCCTGTGTAGCGCCCTCTGTTGGTAGCACCAGTAATACGCAGTGTCTGAAAAGCAAGGCTGGTTTATTTACATATTCATATTGCATATTGGAAATTCTGCAGGCAGGAGAGATATTTTGTGCTGGTTATTGTCTTCCCCATCCCTTTATAAATATGTTATATTGCTGTTGTAATTTCCTGTATATTTTGTGGCATGTTTTTGTTATTTGAATTTTATATTATTTGTCACAGTCATGTATATGCAATGATCATATGGGCTAGTCCCAAGTAAAATAAAGTTTTGTATGTTAGTTCCTTTTGGAACTTGTGTCCTGTGTGGAATTTTAAGGATCCCAGTAACAGAGTTTTCGGGCCTGTTTGCTGGCTGACAGATCTCTCTTGCCCTGGGATAAAACAAGAGAGCTAGGCCTGAGAGCCGCAAGTGTCTTTTTACAGACAAAAGCTATAACATTGCAGGCGGATGTGGATACCTGCCTGGAAGAAGGGCTGCAGCAGAATAGGCAGAGGGGATGATACCTGCCTGGAAGGAGAGCTGCAGCCTGGTCATGTGGAAAAGCTCATGAGAGACCCCAGTCAAGCTTCGGCGACTGGTGCTGAAGCATTCCAGGGTCCCTGCAAGCGGCAAGGAAGCGGAGGTAGACTGGACAGTATACTGCAATACTCTGGTATTTTGGCATCTTGTCTACTGGACTAATACGGCTAATCCAATCTACACTATATACAGTATATATATATATATATATATAAACCAAAAATAATCAGCACTCCCACGATTTGTAGAAAAAAAACTTCTCTTTTACTCCAATCGTCAACGTTTCAGTTCCGCTTGGGAACTTCATCAGGACACTTCATCAGGACAGCAAGCAACAAACAAATGATACAAAACTGTGCTTAACCCCTTAAGGACACATGACATGTGTGACATGTCATGATTCCCTTTTATTCCAGAAGTTGGGTCCTTAAGGGGTTAAATAAGAACAACACCCCTTCATGCTTATGGTTTTTCGGGAGTGTATAAATGACTGGTGCCCGAGGATTATTTTATGAAGAAAATTGAATAGTTGTATATCCATATATCCCGCAGTCAGTCCGAATTTGAGAGTCTTATGGATTTTTTGTTCTATTTTATTAGTTGGATCCCCTCCAAGGACCTGATAGGTATTTATATCCTCCAACTGTCTGTATATTTCCAATGCATAATCTTTATAATTCTGTATTACGATTCTGCCGCCTTTATCTGCCGGTTGTATTATAATAGAGGAATTTTTAGATAGTTGTTGAATAATCTCTCTCTGTTTTTTTGAAAGATTAGAATGTGTTGAATGTTGATTTGATAGTATTTCTTCCGTCTCAGCTTTAACCAATGTAAAAAAGGTTTTTATTGTAGGATGGCAAGTTGGCGGATCAAATTTACTTGCAATTTTAAATCTGTGTCCTGTACTCTTTTCATAATTTGTTGATAGATCTCTTTGTGACTTATGAAAAAAATCCTTTAATCTTAAATTCCTACCAAATTTGAAAAGTTCCACATCCCATTGGAATTGGTTAGGCAACGTGGTAGGGATATATGAAAGACCCTTATTTAGAAATTCTATTTCTTCTTTAGACAACTCTCTATCAGATAGATTAAACACTGGAATTATTTCCGGAGGGGTGGTTTGTCCCTGAGTCCAGTGGGGATGCCCCCTCTGGCCCCTCCCTGTGACATGTCTCTTTCGTTTCTCAAAGTGCTTCTCGTGATCTTGCGTGGAGGAGATGTCATTTCTATTTGGTCGCTTACCCCTAAAAAAGTAACCGACTTTTGTGGTATTGATCCTTCATTCTCCGAAGCCGACTCACCCGAGGTCACATCTATAGTAGAGATATTGGGTTTTATTATTCTTTTATGAAAACGTCTCGGTCTCTGTCTCTGATCTCCCATCAACCATCTGTATACCTGATTTTCGCTGTAATCCATCCTTACTCTCTCCATCTTCTGACGCTTAAATTTTACCAATTGATTTTTATACTTTAGGACCTCCCTCATTTAATTTAAGTTGTTGATTAATTCCTTCCTGTGAATTAAGGAGCACCGCATGTTCACTTTCTGTTTGTTGTATCTTCAGTCTGATGTCCTGTAAATCCTCCTTGACATCCTGGATTATAACCAACATCAAGTCCATAGAGCATTTATTGAGGACAGATGTCCAGTTTTTCCTCACTTTGGGTTTTATTCTTCCTATGGTGGGTACGTTGTGTATTCTAAAGCCCCTAGGGATTTGTGTGGCCTTATGATAGTCCGACAGGAAGAGACCATGAAGGTCCAAATCAACTTTGCTTTTCCTTAATTTTAATAACTTGAAATAAACATCCTTAATGGTGATGGTAGTCGTTACTTCAAAAAAAGGAGGGAGAGATGATCTCTTTAGGGAAATCTAAGTCCAATGTTGTGGACTTTCCAAAAAATGTTTCTATTTATAAAACTTCACTTTTATTAGCCACTAGAGGTCACTTCCTGAATCATAGCAAAGATTTCCTTTGCTAGAGCGTCGCTGGACGTCCTCATGCTGTGTTAATCCAGATATGATGATTGCAGCTTGTAAATCAGGTATATTCCCAATCATATATAGAGGGTGAGTACTTCTTGAAAAAATTCAAGAGTTTAAAAATAAAAATACAGCAATTATGTTGTCCTTATAAAAGTATGTATAATGTCTATATCCTTCCATATGGATAATAGTGGGTGCATAGGCTGAGTGTAGTGCCAAAACACTCTTCAATATAAAAAAAGAAAGAACCCTTGCACTCCTACTCACATAATAAATGACCCGGTGCTCGATTGCACTGATAAATAAAAACCAAAAATAATCAGCACTCCCAGGACTTGTAGAAAAAAAACGTCTCTTTTACTCCAATCGTCAACGTTTCAGTTCCGCTTGGGAACTTTCATCAGGACAGCAAGCAACAAACAAACCATACAAAACTGTGCTTAACCCCTTAACCCATTGTTTTTGCGATGTTGTACATTTGCGACCAGGCATCTTTTTACACTTTTGTGGTGTTTGTGTTTAGCTGTAATTTTCTGCTCTCTCATTTACTGTTCCCATACAAATTATATATTGTTTTATTTCAGGACAAAAGGAGCTTTCTTTACATACCATTATTTATATAATCTCATGTAATTTAATTAAAAAAAAATGAAAAAATATGATGAAAAATTTAAAGAAATACATGTTTTTTTACTTTTATGTGAAAAATCTTTTACTCATCTACAAAAGCGAATAAAAAAAACCTGCTAAATAGATTCAAAATGTTGTCCTGAGTTTAAAAATACCCAGTGTTTACATGCTTTTTGCTATTTTTTTGCATGTTATAGGACTATAAGTACAAGTAGGATATTGCAGTTTCAAAACATACATTTTTAAAATGTATCAATAGTGACATTGTAACATTATTATCTGTCATAAATCTCTGAATAACACCCCACATGTACATATTTTTTTTAAAGTAGACAACCCAGGGTATTCAATATGGGGTATGTCTAGACTTTTTTAGTAGCCACTTAGTTGCAAACACTGGCCAAAGTTAGCGTTCATATTTGTTTGTGTGTGAAAAAAGTAAAAAACTAAATTGAACGCTAATTTTGTCCAGTGTTTGTGACTAAGTGGTTACTAAAAAAGATTGGACA
Source organism: Pelobates fuscus (assembly GCF_036172605.1). NCBI lineage: Eukaryota > Metazoa > Chordata > Amphibia > Anura > Pelobatidae > Pelobates > Pelobates fuscus. The sequence continues at coordinate 187,975,318 of NC_086322.1, read as the reverse complement.
TACCCCATTTGCAATACCTTGGGTTGTCTTCTTTTGCAAATGGTATGCCATCATTGGGGTAATTCTCATTCCTGGGCTACCATACGCTCTCAAAGGCAACGTAACCAACCTGGCAATTTTCAATGTAAAAATATTTGACCCATATATTTGACCCTGTAACTTTCAAAAAACGCTATAAAACCTGTACATGGGGGGTACTTTTATACTCAGGAGACTTTGCTGAACACAAATATTAGTATTTCAAAACTGGAAAATGTATCACAACAATTATATCATCAGTAAAAGTGCTGTTTGTGTGTGAAAAATGCAAAAAAAGTCACTTTCACTGACAATATCATCGCTGTGATATGTTTTACTGTTTTGAATCACTAATATTTGTGTTCAGCGAAGTCTCCGAGTAAAACAGTACCCCCCATGAACAGGTTTTAGGGTGTCGTAGAACGTTACAGGGTAAAATACAGTGCTAGCAAATTAAATTCTCTCGACTTTCGACCTGGGTTTGCAGGCAGGTCCCTCAAAATTACTTAATTATGTAAAAATATTACATAAATACACACGTAGAATTTAAATATATATGCATATTTATATATTTGAAGTCTACATATATATTTATATAATTATTTATGTAATTTTGTATATGGACATAAATATATTTCGTATTCTTTTTATTTATTTATATATACATAGATATATATATATATACAATTTCATTCTAAGTGTATTTTGATATAAATATAGATATATATTAATATCAAAATACAGTTAGAATAAAATTTCATATAGATATATAATTTTTTTTTTTAAATTCATTATTATTTTTACATTTTTTTATTTAATTTAAATTACTTATTATTTGTATTTCATAATAATAATATATATATACAATATATATAGTTATTATATATATGATATATATACGTGTGTAATTTAATTATAAGTGTATTTTTATATTAATATATGTACATATAAATATAAAAATACACTAAGCATGACATTATATATATATGATATATAGACATATATTATATAGGTATAATATATGTCTATATATCATATATATATATATATATATATATATATATATACACATATATAATTATTTTTTTTTTTTATTAACATTAACTTTATTTTTTTTAATGATTTTACACAAGCAGGGAGACTGCCTGTCAGCACAGACAGTCCCCCTGCAGGCAGACACATGGACACCTATTGTGACCATGTGGTTGCTCTGTTGAGCGATCACATGGCCCCAAGGGTCCTAATCCGCCGCGGGGAGACTGTCTGGGCTGCAGGCAGTCTCCCCACACCGGGAGCACCGCTGATCGCCGCCAGGGGAACGACGGCGATCGGGTAAGTAACTAAGACCGTTAGGACGGTTCAGGACCGTCACCGGTCGGCAATGCAAAAATGCCGATGACAGTCCTGAACCATCCTCGGTCCTTAAGGGGTTAAATAAGAACAACAATCAAAATAGACTTACAGATCAGCTGTGTATAGGGGCCGGCCATCCCAAATAATCCTGGGAGTGCTGATTATTTTTGGTTTTAATTTATCAGTGCAATCGAGCACCGGGTCATTTATTATGTGAGTAGGAGTGCAAGGTTTCTTTCTTTTTATATATATATATATTATATATATATATATATATATATATATATATATATATATATACATAGTATGCAGTGTTACCCAGCACACACACTCAAAGTTTTACAAAGTGCCGGGTGCTTAAAAAGCCATAGCCAAAAAATATAATAAGTAATAAATGTAGGCTTGCACTCACGGTCTGTAGGTAGATAAAATTTCTTGTTTATTTCAATTCATTTAAAATATGGTTGCTGCCATTATCGTCAACGTTTCAGCCACTCCTGTGGCTTTCATCAGGACCAATTCAGCATTATGCTGAATTGGTCCTGATGAAAGCCACAGGAGTGGCTGAAACGTTGACGATAATGGCAGCAACCATATTTTAAATGAATTGAAATAAACAAGAAATTTTATCTACCTACAGACCGTGAGTGCAAGCCTACATTTATTACTTATTATATATATCCTGATGAAAGTCCACAGGCTGGACTGAAACGTCGATTTTTATGCGATTTCATTAAAAGTTATATTTTAAACTGAAGAAATTCCGTGAGTGCAGCCATTCTATTTTGTATTTGGATATTTGGAGCCCTGGTAATGCACCCGGTTCATTGCAAGAACTGAAGGACAGCTTGAGTGCAAGGTATTATATATGTTTTTATATATATATATATATAAATATATATATATATATATATATATAATACGGCTAATCCAATCTACATTATATATATATATATATATATATATATATATATATATATATATATTATTTTTTTTTTCTTTCAATAGTTGTGTCTGGAATTATAGATTCTAATTTGGCCTTTTTTTTTACAAAAAGAGTTAGAAGAAAAAAGACTTCTGGTGGTAAGCAGTGATCTATCCACTCCCCTTTATATTAAAGACAGATGGGGTCATAGAAAGGTTTAACGTCTTCTTTATGGTAATATTGTTGAGTATTGACCCCATAAGCTTTTTATTTAATTATTTTAGCTAGCAAGCACTAACCAGCCACCACATAATTAACCATTACCATTGCGCTGCCGAGGGTTTGTAAAAACTTGCCTGCTAGCAGCTAGCAAAAGCAAGTGAACATTAATTTCTGAATGTGCATCCTGCTAGATGCATTTGGTTTTGAATTTTAGTACTTTCAGTGCTTTGTGACTCTCCTGACTGTATGTCGGAGTGCTTACAGAAGTTTGCAATAAAGGTATAATTTTAATTCATCAAATGGACAGTAGTAGAGTTTCCTTCACTGGTGCCAGCCTAATTTTCAGCATTATATTTGAAAGACGAACTGTCTATCTAGTGCACCATAAAGTGAGGGCTTAAAACTTGCTAGATAGCCACAGAGCACCATGTTGTTTTAATTGCCTGACACATACACGAATGAAAGCAAAGAAAGATGCTATCTTTAATATATATAGATTTTTTGATTGCTTGGTTACACACACATACATGCCACAGACAGACCACACACAGACCTCACACACAGACAAAAATATTACACGCAACCCACATAGCACACACACATACATACATAGCACAAAAAGCCCAAACACACACACACAAATATTACAATCAGCCCACATACACACTTTTAGGGTTACCTCAGTAACCAAGGGTCATACAGCTTAGATATTATGAACTTAATAATACGTATTTTAAAGTTTACTGAAATATGATTATTAAAACTTTCTGGAGGTTAGCAATTAAGCACATGGTAATCTTGAAGACAAAATACCAGGACAAACACAACTTTATCTCGGGTATAGCAGAAGCAAACTAGTAGGGAAGGACAAACTGCCAGTAGCTAAGTGGAGATAAGCTAGGATGACTGTTAAATATTCCTGTTTTTCAAAACATTCTTTTGCTTCTTCTGCTGTTTAGCTAAATTTAAATGAAAAAAAAAAATATGAATACTTATATCAAAGATGACTGATGGTCTCTTATTTTACCCTTAACACACGCGCCCAACACAAGACAGCACACACAAAACCCCACACACAAACATAACACAACTGGCATACCAAATTCACACACATAGTACCACACACAGCTTACATAAACACAATACCCATTAACAGATGTATCCTCTCTTCTGCCCCAAGGCCATTGTCCTTAATGCACTACCCATCCCCCTCTCCCAAGCACAAATCACACTTGCTGATCTCTATCCACTGTAAGTGCAATTTTGTCTCCATCTTGTTTCCAACTTTACCACTTTATGCCTGCCTACACTTTTGAACTGTAACATTCCAGAGAGTCTTGATGATGGGTTATGAGTGAGAAGGCCTTAGGGGTAGGCTAGCTTTTGTAGTACATCTCCTAAAATGCTTTTACAGCCCTACGGCTGGCAAAGTATCAAAGATGTTGATGTAGGCCACAACATTGGATTACTGAAGGCTGCCTACCCCTGCCTTAGGGTAGAGGTGTGGGGTACATGCAGGTTATATTTGTTTCTATTGTACACCTGTGCATTGCGTAGTTTGACAAAGTGAATGTTGCTCTGAAAAAACAATGTTATCAAAACAATATCTACTGTCCTGTTACATGATTGCACCAAATTAGATGTGGAAATGCTTAGGTTAAAGTTACTTACTAAATTAAGATGTGTAAGCACATCTTGTTACTTAGCAACCTCTAATTTAGGACTTTAGCTAAGACTATTACACATTCATAACTTGCATGTTGCCTGGGGACCGTGTACAAGTAGGACTCATCAAAGGAAACAAGATTAATTAATGAGTGTGATTTGTGTTTGTGGAAGGAGGATGGGGATTTTAAATATGACTCTTGAAATCAAGAATTTCCAGTTTAAATTTGGTGCAATCATATAACAGGGCAGGTGGACATACATACAGTTCAAAAGGGTATGCAAGCATATTATGATAAAGTCTGGGTATCTGCATGCAGATACCTGTAGTTGGTATAACATGTTGCATGACTATGACCTTGGATATTGAATCATGCCATGTCAATATTCATCAAGTTTGAATATTAACTAAGAGGGCATTGTGAAATCTCTAACCCAAGCTAACATAATTTATTTTACTAGATTTTTTTATGACACATATTCCAGTTTCGAGTAAAAAATGGGTCGCAAGAGAATACTGAGAACGGGCAGCAACTGAAATAGCCTGCCCTTCGGTCGGTCACCGCTCAGTTCTCAAGCTGTTTTTTGCTCATCTTGTGCCATTACAGAGAGAACTTCTCTGAAACATATCAGACTGGTCCCACCCATACGGGCAGTCCAGATCCGAAATGCCAGCAAGTTCCCTCTGCACGAGAGACACAGCAACCCCAGACGATCGTTTCAGCCTTGTAAGGCATCATCAGTGAGGCATAGCTGATGTCTCCCTAGGCACCGTGAGCAAGGGGTCCACGTCTGGATTATCCCTTAAACTTGTGGAGAGTAAAAAATGGGTCGCAAGAGAATACTGAGAACGGGCAGCAACTGAAATAGCCTGCCCTTCGGTCGGTCACCGCTCAGTTCTCAAGCTGTTTTTTGCTCATCTTGTGCCATTACAGAGAGAACTTCTCTGAAACATATCAGACTGGTCCCACCCATACGGGCAGTCCAGATCCGAAATGCCAGCAAGTTCCCTCTGCACGAGAGACACAGCAACCCCAGATGATCGTTTCAGCCTTGTAAGGCATCATCAGTGAGGCATAGCTGATGTCTCCCTAGGCACCGTGAGCAAGGGGTCCACGTCTGGATTATCCCTTAAACTTGTGGAGAGTAAAAAATGGGTCGCAAGAGAATACTGAGAACGGGCAGCAACTGAAATAGCCTGCCCTTCGGTCGGTCACCGCTCAGTTCTCAAGCTGTTTTTTGCTCATCTTGTGCCATTACAGAGAGAACTTCTCTGAAACATATCAGACTGGTCCCACCCATACGGGCAGTCCAGATCCGAAATGCCAGCAAGTTCCCTCTGCACGAGAGACACAGCAACCCCAGACGATCGTTTCAGCCTTGTAAGGCATCATCAGTGAGGCATAGCTGATGTCTCCCTAGGCACCGTGAGCAAGGGGTCCACGTCTGGATTATCCCTTAAACTTGTGGAGAGTAAAAAATAGGTCGCAAGAGAATACTGAGAACGGGCAGCAACTGAAATAGCCTGCCCTTCGGTCGGTCACCGCTCAGTTCTCAAGCCGTGCAGAGAGAACTTGCTGGCATTTCGGATCTGGACTACCCGTATGGGTGGGACCAGTCTGATATGCTTCAGATATGTTCTCTCTGTAATGGCACAAGATGAGCTAAAACCAGCTTGAGTTCTGAGCGGGGACCTACCGAAGGGCAGGCTATTTCAGTTGCTGTCCGTTCTCAGAATACTCTTGCGACCCGTTTTTTCTCTCCATAAGTTTAAAGGGTAATCCAGACGTGGACCCCTTGCTCACGGTGCCTAGAGAGATATTAGTTATGCCTCACTGATGATGCCTAACAAGGCTGAAACGATCGTCTGGGGTTGCTGTATCTCTCGTGCAGAGAGAACTTGCTGGCATTTCGGATCTGGACTACCCGTATGGGTGGGACCAGTCTGATATGCTTCAGATATGTTCTCTCTGTAATGGCACAAGATGAGCTAAAACCAGCTTGAGTTCTGAGCGGGGACCTACCGAAGGGCAGGCTATTTCAGTTGCTGTCCGTTCTCAGAATACTCTTGCGACCCGTTTTTTCTCTCCATAAGTTTAAAGGGTAATCCAGACGTGGACCCCTTGCTCACGGTGCCTAGAGAGATATTAGCTATGCCTCACTGATGATGCCTAACAAGGCTGAAACGATCGTCTGGGGTTGCTGTATCTCTCGTGCAGAGAGAACTTGCTGGCATTTCGGATCTGGACTACCCGTATGGGTGGGACCAGTCTGATATGCTTCAGATATGTTCTCTCTGTAATGGCACAAGATGAGCTAAAACCAGCTTGAGTTCTGAGCGGGGACCTACCGAAGGGCAGGCTATTTCAGTTGCTGTCCGTTCTCAGAATACTCTTGCGACCCGTTTTTTCTCTCCATAAGTTTAAAGGGTAATCCAGACGTGGACCCCTTGCTCACGGTGCCTAGAGAGATATTAGCTATGCCTCACTGATGATGCCTAACAAGGCTGAAACGATCGTCTGGGGTTGCTGTATCTCTCGTGCAGAGAGAACTTGCTGGCATTTCGGATCTGGACTACCCGTATGGGTGGGACCAGTCTGATATGCTTCAGATATGTTCTCTCTGTAATGGCACAAGATGAGCTAAAACCAGCTTGAGTTCTGAGCGGGGACCTACCGAAGGGCAGGCTATTTCAGTTGCTGTCCGTTCTCAGAATACTCTTGCGACCCTTTTTTTCTCTCCATATTCCAGTTTCAGCTTAAAGGGACAATATAGTCACCAAAACAACTTTAGCCTAATAAAGTGGTTTTGTGTATAGATAATGCCTCTAACTGTGGTGGAAGCTCGGTAGAAATTAAATTTAGTAGGCCAGGATTGCCACGTGGCATGTGTTTGTGCATATGTTGGTGTATCAGTTAGTCAGTTACACGTAGCTAAGATACAATCAACAGTGTACTGAGCAAGTGCAGGAATGCAGGAACTGAAAACACTTCCCCTCCTCCATTCTTCTGGGTGAGCCATGTGGTCTAACAGGTAAGGGAAGTTAGGCTTTGTTCAGCTGATTGGGTAAAGAGTATATGTGGGTAGAGTTATATATAATATATAATATATGATAACTAGCTCATATTTTTTCCTTAACAGAGTTGAAATTATACTACCCTCCTAGAAAAAAAAGGGCAACAGGTGGTTATACACCCTTTGCTTCTCTAAATGCTCTGCAAAAATAAATATTTATAAAATGATTAAAAATAATATATATGTAAGATAAACCAGGGCAAAATAAAATTGTAACTATACAGGATCTCTGATAACTTTTAAACTGAACTTATTAAAGGCTTATTTAAATAAAATGTTAAATACATTTACAGCTTTAAATGTGACCAAAAGATACTAAATGATGTGTTAAGCAGCCAGCCCAATTCACTAGAATAGCATAAGTATTCTACTATTTAAAGTGCACAATCCCTGCACATAATGACTTTGCTTACTCAGGTACAGTCTTTAGTCGATTGCAATGGCAGGATTAAAATCCACCAATTTTAAAAGGGAAAGCTTACTTAAATAAGTGGTACTATCCCACTGTACCTGTATTGCTAGCAGTAAGGAAATTAGAACAATGATATTGTACTACTGACTGTAATCAGATCAGACACATGTAATCTCAGTGAATTTCATAAACTAGGTTTTCATAACACATAAAATAAAATAAATACACCAATGTTGTTTATAAATAAATGTATATAGACTAGGTAATAAGAGCATTTACATGCATTCAGCAGCCTGCTCCCTCAGAGCCAGAAACAGATTTAAAAATAAAATAAAAATAAAAAGTAGGTTTTAAAAAGTCCACAGTCAACCACACATGATGGGTGAAATAATTGCTTCTTTAAAAGCTATATGCTGCCGCAATTATGTATATAAATACAGATTAGGGCACAGCGTAGAAATAAAAATACAGTTTCAAATCTCATATATGGGGATTCAGTTCCACCACATATTGGTGTATCTTACACTAATTCCAGTGGTAGATAGTGCTAATACTGAAGGAGGCTAATTTTAATAATATGTTGTAAGAGCATTGTGAATATATATACTGCAAAATTAATTTGATATTGCAAAGCCTGCAATATTCTAAACAGACATTAAAAGAAAAAATTATAAGAAAAAAAGAAAAATAATAATGCATAAAGAATAATGCATAAAAAATGCAGTGTCAATTAAAGTGATAATGCTCTGATATAGTAAATCCCATTGCATATCACATATCTGCTATATGAAAAGTATAATTAAGGTAACTTTACTGTCCAAAGCCCCCTCACATCTATTTTATAGAATCTATACTTTTCTGTGGTCACCTCCAAAGGGGCCTCTGAAACTGGGGGGCTGAGAGGGGTGCTCATCCTAAAAGGAATCAGATTTCACACTTAAAAATAAATAAAAATAAAATAAATTATAATAATAGAAGAAGTATTGTGGGAACATCCAGAACATGCATTTTTGTATATAAACTTAATTTGCAGATATTTTATACCTTAAAGACATATAAAGGATATTTAATTAAATATTCAGGTATCTTTAAAAAATTAAGCAATGGTAAAAAATAAAATAAATAATAATAAAATATATATATGTATATTTTTACCACAATATAAACAGCTTTGTTAAACAGATTTAAGTACAAGTACTTATGTCAAGAAATATACCGAATCCGTTTACAACAGGCAGGTTTAGCATAAATGAGAAGTGGGGGATTTATTATTGCCCGAGAAATCTCTGAACATATTTGGAATTTTTGAGAGCAACAAGTATAGATAGCAGATTGCAATGGACACCATTACAATATTGCTTTACCGATTGAGGTCAGAGCTTTAAAGAATAAATAAATAAATATTCTATGGCTCGCTAGACCGCTGGCTTTTAATGAACAGTTTGCACAACACTTATGAATAGCTTGTTATACTGCACATTATAGCTGTAACATAATATACAGAGTAAAAATACTATTTCACTGTTTAATAGACTTACCAAGTATTTAAGGACGACATGTTTCTTGCAAAGTAATTGGGACTTTGAGGGAAGTTCTAACTACGTTTAATTAATTAATTAATTAATTAATTTACTAAAGAAAAAAAGTTGTTTTTCTTTTCCCCTGCAAGTGAATTTTCAGCGCAAGGTCATTTTGTGTTCACAGACTATTCGGATTTACAAAAAGCTGTTCTTTATCTCACACTACGAACGGCCTTGTAATTCCTATGCACACTAAAAGTTGGCTTTTAAATGTTATTGTTTTAACTTTAATATATCATAGTTAATACAGAGGATAAAGTAATTTAAAGAAAGTATATTGAAAGTATATTAATTGATAGGATTTCATTTATCTATTTTGGTCCACTGTAAACTGATCTCTAGTCTCAGTCTGGTGTTCAAATAGTTTTTCTTACGCTACATCGTGTGTTTATATCCACAACTGCATGTTGCTTTGTGGAAACAAATTGAAAGCCTGGCATTGTAATACGTGTATGGACATGCTTATAACAAAGCATGGTCCCTCTCCTCATATAGTTGGTCATTACCAGGCACTTTGATGCAATGTGTCTACCAACACTGTGTCTGTGGTCACTGGATCACAAAAGCATACCCTATCTCTCAGTCATGATGCAGAGTTTATGCTTGCAAGGATATCCAGACCTTATCCACCTGGTATCCGTATAAATACTCCTATCGTTTAGAGGGGTTAGTTACATAATAACCATTGAAGGTAATATGTTGGTTGTTTTTCCTATAGAGGAAAGATAGACTTGCCCAAAAGTTTTTTCATCGCTAGGACAAGCTCTTATAGAGAGAGGTAATGTACTTCTGACTCCTGAAAAGGAATATTGATGGTCCAATATGGGATATACTGTAATTCATGTGTTTAGTAATCATAAGCATTTGCTTATTGCCACATTACTGATGTACTGTTTATTGAAATATTAATATCTAACGTACTTTTTGAATTACTATACATTGGAAGTTATCAACATCTCATGGTTATGAATATGATTTTGTATGTGTTGATGCATGTACCAGGTTTACTTGGATATATCCTGTGCGAAGTGCAACCTCTGATACCACGTTTTCTAGTCTCACTTCCTTAGTATGCATTTGATAATCCCAGGACCATCCATTTGGATGGTGGTCCTGCAGTTACTGCAAAGGAAACCTAAAACTGGGCAACCACATTTTGGTTACTTTGGGATTTCAGTGCCCCAACCACCCCCAAAGTAGTGGGGTTGTGGTCTGGGAAAATGCTGAGGTTAAATGATTATTAACCAAATTACTAGTTGCTTGCCCCACACAGTGGTATCTATTTATTCCTATGGTACAGATGAGCATTCACAACATACCTGATGATACAAATGGTGAGACACCATATGAAATGTTACATGTTTTTCACTGACAAACATATTTCTGCACCAGGGAGAGCTTAGAACCATTGGTTCTATTAGAGAAATTTAGGGAATTTTTTTTTTCAGCCCATCTCACCATGCACCACCAACTTTTTCTTACTGTTGGCCAGTTTGTCCTGGAGAGGGTGACTCCGAGAACTTTTACTACAGAGAACAATCAGAGCCAACAGAGAACAATAAGTTTTGATATTTTACTAACAGGACGTTCACAGAACCACTGACTGCTGACACAGTGAATGCTGTTAAAGATGACATGATAAAACAAACAGAGGATGACAGAAATGCCACCAGAACACAGCCACCAGAATCATAGCCACATAACAGACTGAATCATGATCTGACATCTGAACCTGCAAATGTGAAGGAGAAAGGATGAACAAACAGGCGTGATACATTCACAGTTAACATGGAATGTATGAAAAATGAATCATCAACATCATTATAAAGAAATGCAAAGATGGAAGCAAAAGGATGCTAGAAAATTGGTTATGGTGTCTCCTTCTTACAATCTGCAGCATTATCATAACATCAACCCTAGCTGTCGTTTTAAAACTGCATTGGGATTATGTTAACAAGCAGGAAGCACCTGAACTGAATTGGACTGCCCACTATACAAGTTATTTGATCGTGAGGACTACCTCCAAGAACTATCTCAAAAGGAGAGACATAGCTCACAGTGCAATGATTGCTAATGTGACCTACACTAGTATTTCACAAGGAACCTATTGAGATCATTCCAAAAACCGATTATACATGAGAAAGATGTGATTGGACTATTACAAATCCTAATAATGGACTCAACGATGATGGCAAAGCATGCTGAAAACAGAAAAAGATGCTTGTGAAAGACTTTGGATGCACCTATGAAGGTAATGTAAGAAAAGACTATGCAATATAGTTTATCATTGAATAACTACCGCAAACAGCCTTCTTATGCTGAAAAGAAGTGCTATGTTAATTCTGGACATTGCTATTATGTTTCCAGACAGAAGATGACCGGAAAAAGAAATAAAGGCTGATAATTGTCAACACCCAGCTGTTTCTCAAGATGGAACATGGTACTGAGAAAACCTGATTGACTATCAAAGCGCCTCACAGTACAAGACGCAGATTGTTGCCTACAACTCAGAAAACGTGGTTAATAGGAAGGAGCAGAAGAAGATGAATATAGATTTCCTACTGGAGTGAAAAACCATCCTGGAACAATATTCTGTGACAATGAACTTTATAATGACATTTGGTGGCATATGAATTTGAATTCGGCAGAAACATATCAATTAACGAAAGAAACCTTTATGCAATTAATAAATAATAACAACACAGGCCTACTAAGAGCAGATGCCCTGCAAAGAGAATGGAATATAAAAGGCCAGCAAAATCTGTCAGAAACCTTACATCATGGGACACTTGTACTAAAGCACAATTTGCAGCTTTTCTTAAACTCTACATATTATGTACATACCTGCAAAGTAAGGAACTCCTGTAAACATAAACACAGAGACATTGCTACAACAAGGAATCTGTAATGGTTCTGTTGCAGATGTGATCTACCGATGTACTCCTTGCTCTTTTGGTATAACTATACCCATCAAAACGGTAAATGGCTCCATAGAATCAAACGACAAAGGATTTTTGCTATATTCTGGACTTCCAGGAATGTGGTGCATGGACAGAAAAATTATAATTACTAAAGCAATCATGCTATTTTTTTTCCCTGTATCAGAAATGTGTCAGTGACGATGTGTAATATAATAGAGATACTATAATTAATGGTATAAAATAAACACATAATGTGTTAATTACAAAGGTGGATAGACTTTGTGAATATCTGAAACGCAATTGAAGATTATTGCTAAAATGCCATATGCAGCTGCAGTCTGGCCTACAAACAAATATATTAGACAAAGTATAAGAGCATAACAGCTAATTACCCAGATGAATAATTGAATCATGATAGTTAAAGATCATATGATTGCAATAACAACTGCAATAACGTTTAATGTTATTAGTTAAAGTTTTAATGCAAACACTTTAGAAAAAAATGTGAATGTTTTTATTACATCAGAAACTACTTGATATTCGTTTAAGTTTGCAGAGTGGTATAATTAATACAATCTAATTAATATAAGTGAAGTACTTCAACAGTTAAAATTTAACTGAAAGACAGGCAGAAACTTTACTTCAACTATCATAAAGTTTATTTATAATGATAAAAATATTCATTCTGCCAGAGCCAAGGCCAGTCAATGGAAAGTCAGAGTATTATGGATTAACCCGTCCAGGTGATATACATGATGATTTTGGAAATTGATTATTTAGGTCACCTATTGCAAACTGGTGAAAAGATGTCAAAGATATAAATTCAACATCCATACCACTCTATGTATATATATTAAAATACACGTAATCAAATATTTTATCGGTTTTTCAAATACCAAGGAAATGTTATTTGGTTTGTGATGTTAAAGGTACATAAAACCACCTATACAAAAGTAGAGTTAAAATATAAATACCTTCAATATTGTATCAGAGTGCTTTCTTAACTCACTTTTAGAAATAATAAACATTCAAATCATCTTAAGCTACACCCAACAGCCGCTGAAAAATATACTTAAACAATTAAGATTCTCATTGCTAAGCATCCAACCTCATGAACGTAACTTTCCACAATGGCTGTCAGATCTTGGTTAAAAAAAAAAATATAAGACAATTTGTGGGTGTTTCTGGTATTTTAAGCCACTAATAACTGTAGTTATTATATTTACTAATTGTAACTTAGGGAATAAGTTGTCTTCTACCTAACAGGCCAAAGAAAGATAATTAACGTCATATTTCCAATTAGCAACTATTCTAAATATATTGAGAGATTTTGAATAAAAGAGTATTTTTAACATTTAAAGAGAATTTACTTTGACATACCATTGTGAACAAAGGCGGTAAACACTTTGCTGCTTCGAATTATCCTTATATCTCTAAATCATATACAAGGGTGTTTATCTTTAAAACAAAACACTAGAAAGATTAACTATGTTACTATTTCATCTATCATTATTAAACAAAGTATAACAAATGTAAAGATTTTTCCACAGATTTTACCTGTTAACATTTTTAGCACAACAGCACCTGATGTCATTGAGATGTCTATCACTAAGATGTTACAAAGATTCCAATCCAGCAAAAAGAGGCGTTCTTGAGAATCCACTTCGATTGCTGTATCAACATAACATTTACTATAATGGGATCCATGTCACTTCAGACAATGTCTTGGAAATGCTGTCAATTAATTTATTCCGTAAAAGAATTTCGGAGAATATCCAATCTATACACATCATAAATGGTGTAAAAATATTTCATGGAAAAAAACTAAATAAAAAGCAAAGACAAAAGACAAAGACAAATACCAACGCCATCACCACGGTGATAACAGATGATGCTGATTTAATATCTGCAACCAATTCTAGCCAAATATTTAGAAAGCTGGACTCTACAACCTATACTCTACAACAAATACCCGGGTATTCTACAAACACAACCTCCAGCAATGTATCTAAGGAATGTAAACTTCTACAGGCCTTTAAAGACTTTGGATTACAAATACAATTACTACTTTTAACTTTGGATTACAATTCGTATACGGATCCATCCAAGAATATCTTACTCTGGAACTTTGTGTTCTTTTCAATTCTTTCCTAGACAAAAGCTTTGCTCATTTTAATCAACCACCTTTACAGGCAAAGATCACACTACGGATATTTTACTGTTACAACAATGATCAAAGATGCTGGGAGCACAAAAAAACCTAAAGACTGTTGGAGAACTTTGGTTCACTAATTTAAGGAAGAAATGCTCTACAATGCCCACAGTTTAATGGAGAGGGTGTTATGGGCAAATGCAAATATTACAAGTTTTAGAATGAAATGTTGTATTTCTTAAACTGTGTACTTTGTCTTTAAGAGATATTGCAAACTGACAAGGTGTTAGAAATGGAACATATTGTTTTTCATAGATGTTTCTTTAAGCAATAACCTCAGTGCATAATATGTTTGCGCCATTTTGTCCCAGACGAATTACAATAACAATAATGCATAAACAAGCTTCAAGGCTATACTACGACTCTTTCAGTACACAATATACTGTGGTAACCCCAAGTTAATGGGACTTCCCCAAATCCGGGAATCTCCCACGACTGTGCACTTATGACTTAGTATAAACAACAGATAAGCTATTCAGACTTTAAGATGCCATCTTGAACTAAGTCAGGAAAATGTCCATGACGTATGCACCCTTTAGTTATTGCCTTGTGTCTTTGCCAAATTAAGGGAGGTCCTAAATTGATTTAAAGTAGACAAGTTACTTTTTCATATATGAACTATGGTAACTCTAAAATGACGACACTTAAGGTATAAATAAGTGTACTTTTAAATGTTAACACACAGAGGAGAGACTTGGAGACAGACGCTGCTCCATCTTAAAATGACTGAGAGGCTGACATGATGACATGTTCAGAAGGGTATGTTAACCTATTAATGATATTTGCAAGCATTTAATTTCATCTTATAAACTCTGCTATAATGGATGTTATATGTCTATATTTATATTTTTATATAATAAATATCTAAAAGACAAAACTATTGCTTCCAAGACAATCCTTATTTTATATTGTATTCTCAATTATTTACATATGTTAAATAGAGGATCTCTTACTAACTATATAACATTATGGCTAAGATATCTGTATGGTTAGCCCTGCTAAGTTCTATGCTTTAAGACATTATAGAGGTAAATAAGGGAACCGCCCACGGTTACAATATGTCTATATCATGCATTTACACAGTCAGTTCTGGGCTCAGACTTTGCTGTATTTTGGTGACATTAGTCCCTCTGAGTCCCTGTCGGTGAATCGAATAAAGAATCTCTTCCTTCCTGAAGAAACCTGTGTCCATCTCTCTGTGCTTGGCTTCCGTCAGTTTCTCCGGTATCATAACGTCTAACTGCTCAATTCTCTGCCATTTAGGAGTTAAATCGTCTTTGTGTCTGTTCACGCAGACTGCATTCAAAAAATAGTTTCATTTTCAATCATATTTTACTTGCTTTAGAAGTTTTATCTCCTGCTTTGTAAATTGAACTTAAATTACATACAGGAGGCTCGTGCAAGGTCTAACAAGATATTAATACTGCAGGAGATACTGCAGGAGATAAGAAATCCTAAATTAAAGCGGCACTGTCATGCCGAACTTACTTTTTTTTAATCGATTACTCTTCTCTCCCTTTGTCAGGACCTGTTCTTCATTTCTTCCTGTCTGCTCTAGTTTTCACAAGACAAAGTAGGGACTATTTGTCTTATGGAGGTTTCCTATGCCTGACCATCTCTGACCAGCGGAGGAGCAAAGTGTGCTTAATTTCCAGTGGTCAGAGCAATTTTCCCCAAATTCTCACCTTTCCTACGTGTTCCCGCTAAGCCTCTTTTCACTTTTCCCGAACTTCCTGTCATTTAGACAGAACGCCAGTGAAACTACAGAATGAGAACAGTTTCTCCATTCGTGTCAGGATGCAATTCGGGACTTTGTTCGGATCGGAATGAATGAAACTCCGATCCTATTCGTGCCCAAGTCCCTAGTCACCCCCCAATCCAAACAAAAAATAGTGAGGGTGGGACAAAAGAACTAAGTACCTGTAAAATCTTTATTTTTCAGCCCCAAAAAGGCCAAATAAAAATCCATAATATCCGTCAAACTTGTAAAAAAACAAGAGCGCCCAAAAAAACAAGACGAAAAAGAAAAAACATGACGCTAAAAAAATTATCCATCTTCACCCATGGAGGGCACGTCACAGACTGAGCTCCGCAGGGTGGGGAAAGGCTTATAAAGCCTTCCTCTGCTCTGCAATTAGGCTCAGAGCGCTCTGATTGGTTGGTTTAAGACAACCAATCAGAGTGCTTTGACAGGTAAATGAAGAGACTGACAGGTAAGTCTCTACATTTACCTGTCACAGCACTCTGATTGGTGGCTTGAAATCCAGGCTGTTTTTACTCCTCCCACGAGAAGAATGCTGTGTCAGAGCATTGACCCAGCATTCTGCTTGCGTGAAAAACTGCCTCCCAGGTCCTACCTCTCACTAACAAAGGGTCTACTCATCACTACTTACCACCGGACCACAAGGGCTGGCAATGTTCCCCCTCCTTCACCAAATGTAAGAAGAAGGGGGGGGCGGGGAATGAGGCTTTTTTAAAATGTATTTTAAATAAAATTAGCAAAAATTACTCTTATCCTACCCTCTCACATACACACAGCACCTCTTACACACACATCACCCCTCACATACATATTGCACTCTTTACATACACACATTGCACCCCTCCCATACACACACAGAGCACCCTTTATACACACACGCAGCCCACCCATCACATACACACATTGCACTTCTTACATACACACAGAGCACCCCTCATACATACAAAGCGCATCCCTCACATACACATATTGCACCCCTCATACACACACACAGAGCAACCCTCATACACTCAAAGCGCACCCCTCACATACACATATTGCACCCCTCATACACACACACAGAGCAACCCTCACATACACACAGAGCACCCCTTACATACACATATTGCACCCTCATACATACACAAATTTCACCCCTCATACACACACACACAGAGCACCCCTCATACACACACAGCACACCCCTCACACACACACACTCAACCCCTCACATTCAGACACAGCACCCCTCACACACACTGCATGCCTCACACACACAGTGCCCCTCACTCAAACACACACACACTCTGCACTCCTCACATACACACTACACCTCTCTCTCACACACATCACCACACACACACACACAGCACCCCTCTCACACACATGGCACCCCTCACATACTGCACCCCTCACACACTATTATCTTTGTTATATTTGGTTTTATTGTTGTAATATTACTGCCATTTGGTCCCTGAGGGAGGTCCAGTGTTGGAACAAAACGCGTAGGATCTACACTCCTCAATTTTATATTCAAAGTTGATGGTGATTGTTCACCTTTTTATAATAAAACTGCTGATACTTTTTTCAACTTATACCTACTGGAGTCTTACTTTACATCTATTCCACTGGAGTGGAAGTGGGAGATAAAGCCTCCCAACAACATCGGGGGAGGCACCCTTGAGCGTATTATACGTCTCAATCCTATTTTGCCCAGCCTTATCCCACATGTTTTTTGTCTTTCTATATATGGTGTCAGGAATACATGCTTCTATACCTGGCAATACAGTGTTCCTTTAAGCAAAATAACTTCAACTAAATGAAAATGCTATGATGCCAGGAAGCCCCTGGGTACTCTCTCTCCTTTAAGGGGTTCCTTTAAGACGCTCTCAAATGGTTCAACCCCAAAGGCTTACTCCAGCTCCAGATCTCAAGGTTGCTCAGCATTGTTCCCAGATTGACACAAAAAAAGGATGATATTATAGGCTAAAATCCATTTATTACAACAAAATTCCTACAGGGGCCCAACCCAACCCTACGCGTTTCGTCCGTTTCCCCACGGACTTCCTCAGGGGTACTTGCTGTCAGACCACCCATGTAGTATGATTTCCTTCCTCCCGACGTTTATTTAAATCGTTCGGTATCCCTTCCGCCTTTCTTCTCCGCCTATCAGCGGTATATGTTCACAGCTGCGGCTCATCTTTCACAGCATGCGTTCCAAGCCTCATTCTCGCATGTAACGCATACTAATGCGCATGCGTGATATTTTGTCGGTCGGGAGATTCAGCGGATACTATTGTATCCCTTAAGCAAGTCTTGTATCAACCTCATAACATCCTGAAAAGTCCCATGCCACTCAGGGGCGAGAGAAACAAAAAATAAAAGATAAGAAATAAGAAATCAAAAGTAAAATATATATATAAAAATAACAATAAAAATATAACCATAAAATATTAAAGTGATGAAGAAAGGAACAACAATAAAAAGAGACAAGGAAAACAGAGCAACAGAGCCTTATGCCTATCCCACGCATGCTTAAACTCCTTTACTGTGTTAACCTCTACCACTTCAGCTGGAAGGCTATTCCATGCATCCACTACCCTCTCAGTAAAGTAATACTTCCTGATATTATTTTTAAACCTTTGTCCTTCTAATTTTAGACTATGTCCTCTGGTTGTGGTAGTTTTTCTTCTTTTAAATATAGTCTCCTCCTTTACTGTGTTGATTCCCTTTATGTATTTAAATGTTTCTATCATATCCCCCCTGTCTCGTCTTTCCTCCAAGCTATACATGTTAAGATCCTTTAACCTTTCCTGGTAAGTTTTATCCTGTAATCCATGAACAAGTTTAGTAGCCCTTCTTTGAACTCTCTCTAAGGTATCAATATCCTTCTGAAGATATGGTCTCCAGTACTGTGTACAGTACTCCAAGTGAGGTCTCACCAGTGTTCTGTACAATGGCATGAGCACTTCCCTCTTTCTACTGCTAATACCTCTCCCTATACAACCAAGCATTCTGCTAGCATTTCCTGCTGCTCTATTACATTGTCTGCCTACCTTTAAGTCCTCAGAAATAATCACCCCTAAATCCCTTTCCTCAGATGTTGAGGTTAGGACTCTATCAAATATTCTGTACTCTGCCCTTGGGTTTTTACGTCCAAGATGCATTATCTTGCACTTATCCACATTAAATGTCAGTTGCCACAAGTCTGACCATTTTTCTAGTTTACCTAAATCATTTGCCATTTGGCTTATCCCTCCTGGAACATCAACCCTGTTACATATCTTAGTATCATCCGCAAAAAGACACACCTTACCATCAAGACCTTCTGCAATATCACTAATAAAAATATTAAAGAGAATGGGTCCAAGTACAGATCCCTGAGGTACCCCACTGGTGACAAGCCCAAGCTTCGAATATACTCCATTGACTACAACCCTCTGTTGCCTGTCACTCAGCCACTGCCTTACCCATTCAACAATATTGGAATCCAAACTCAAAGATTGCAGTTTATTGATAAGCCTTCTATGTGCAACAGTGTCAAAAGCCTTACTGAAATCTAGGTAAGCAATGTCTACTGCACCACCCTGATCTATAATTTTAGTTACCCAATCAAAAAAATCAATAAGATTAGTTTGGCATGATCTCCCTGAAGTAAACCCATGTTGTCTCTGATCTTGAAATCCATGTGTTTTTAGATGTTCAACAATCCTATCCTTTAACATGGTTTCCATCACTTTCCCCACTACTGAAGTAAGGCTTACTGGCCTATAGTTGCCCGACTCCTCCCTATTACCTTTCTTGTGAATGGGCACAACATTCGCTAACTTCCAATCTTCTGGGACTACTCCTGTTAACAATGATTGGTTAAATAAATCTGTTAATGGTTTTGCTAGTACACCACTAAGCTCTTTTAATAGCTTTGGGTGTATTCCATCAGGTCCCATTGACTTATTTGTCTTTACTTTTGACAGTTGAAATAGAACCTCTTCCTCTGTAAACTCACGTGTAATAAATGACTCATTTATCCTTTTTTTTAACAGAGGTCCCTTTCCTTCATTTTCAGCTGTAAATACCGAACAAAAATATTCATTGAGGCAGTCAGCTAGACCTTTATCCTCATCTACATACCTTCCTTCTTTTGTTTTTAATCTAACTAATCCTTGTTTTACTTTTCTTTTCTCATTTATGTATCTAAAAAAAGTTTTGTCCCCCTTTTTTACTGACTGTGCTATTTTCTCTTCTGTGTGTGATTTGGAAGCTCTTATAACTTGCTTAGCCTCTTTCTGCCTAATCTTATAGGTCATTCTGTCTTCCTCACTCTGGGTTTTTTTATAATTACTAAATGCTAACTTTTTGTTTTTTACTATTTTGGCCACATCTGCGGAGTACCACAGTGGTTTCTTGAATTTTTTGCTTTTACTGACAAGCCTAATGCAATTTTCTGTTGCCTTCAGTAGTGCAGCTTTTAAATAATCCCATTTATTTTGGACTCCATTTAAGTTGCTCCAGTTTGATAATGACTCCTTTACACATATTCTAATTTTAGAAAAGTCTGTTTTTCTAAAGTCTAAAACTTTTGTTTTTGTGTGGTGTGACTCAGTCACTGTTCTTATATTAAACCACACTGACTGATGATCACTGGATCCTAAACTTTCACCTACAGTAATATCTGATACCAAATCTCCATTTGTTAACACTAAATCTAGTATGACCTCTTTACGAGTTGGCTCCTCAACGACTTGTTTTAGAGACAATCCCAGTAGGGAGTTTAGAATATGTGTGCTTCTGGCACAAGTAGCTATTTTTGTTTTCCAATTCACATCAGGAAGATTAAAGTCACCCATGGTGATAACTTCCCCCTTCATTGTCATTTTAGCTATTTCTTCAACTAGTAGATTATCTAACTCTTCAATTTGTCCTGGGGGCCTATAAATCACACCTACACGAACTACTGTGTGATTACCAAATTCTAACGTAACCCAAATGGACTCTATGTTCGTCTCACTAACCTTTATTAGGCTAGATTTTATGCTATCCTTCACATACAGGGCCACCCCTCCCCCTTTCTTGCCTTCCCTGTCTTTTCTATATAAAGAGTACCCTGGTATTGCTATGTCCCAGTCATTTTTTTCATTATACCATGTCTCAGTAACAGCGACTAAATCTACACTATCAGTTGCCATTATTGCCACAAGTTCATGGATCTTATTCCCTAAACTGCGAGCATTTGTAGACATGACTCTAAGCTTATCATTTTTTAACACACTTGCTACAGGCACCTTCTGTCCTTGTTTTGGGGGACAATTGGATTGATGTTTTATCACCCTTTTGCCCCCCCCTCCTAGTTTAAATACATCTTAGCAAAACCTCTGAACTGCTCACTGAGAACATTTGTTCCCTTTTGAGAAAGATGCAAACCATCTTTTTTGTACAGTTTATTTCCATTCCAAACAGAGCTACCATGAGCAATAAAGCCAAATCCTTGCTCCCGACACCATTCACCAAGCCACAAGTTAAAGTCCCTAATACGCATCCGCCTGTCATTCTGAGTGTTATGCACAGGCAGAACTTCAGAGAATGACAGTGTGGAAGCAACCTGCCGTATATCATTGGCAAAAACACTAAAAACTTCCTTAACCTCTGAAACCTCATTGCAAGCCAAGTCATTTGTCCCTAAATGGACAAGTACATCCAATTCACCTTCCTGCTTTGCTTGCTTAACAATATTACAGATACGTCTCCTGTCTCTGTGAGCAGTAGCTTCGGGAAGACACCTCACAAGACCACCATTATCAATCTCCACACCTCTTATGATGGAATCCCCCAACAACAACTGCTTTCTATTAGGCCTCATCATAGTCTTCAAGCCTCTCTGCACAACACCACTAGCCTCAGTGCCTCTTTCCACAACACCTCTAGCCTCAGTGCCTCTCTCCACAACACCTCTAGCCTCAGTGCCTCTCTGCACAACACCTCTAGCCTCAGTGCCTCTCTCCACAACACCTCTAGCCTCAGTGCCTCTCTCCACAACACCTCTAGCCTCAGTGCCTCTCTCCACAACACCACTAGCCTCAGTGCCTCTCTGCACAACACCACTAGCCTCAGTGCCTCTCTGCACAACACCACTAGCCTCAGTGCCTCTCTGCACAACACCACTAGCCTCAGTGCCTCTCTGCACAACACCACTAGCCTCAGTGCCTCTCTGCACAACACCACTAGCCTCAGTGCCTCTCTGCACAACACCACTAGCCTCAGTGCCTGTCTCCATGACACCATTACACTCTGAAAGTGCAGAAAATGAATTATGTAGAACAACAGACTGTGCAATATGCCTTTTATCCACAACTCTAAGTCTACCAGATCCTACAGTAATCCATCTGCCATTCCTAGTATGTCTCTGTGGCAGTGGCTTTGCAGCAGTTCCAGCCTGAGTTTGTTTACCAGATAGTTTACAAATCTCAGACTTCAAAAATACAATCTCCTGCCGCAAGATAGAGAACTGTCTACAGATTAGACAACAACTAAACCTCCAAAAAGTGGAACGCGAAACAAATGCATAGCAACTATTACACTGAACTAAGTCTGCCATTCCAATAAGATCAATTATTTAAATCAAACGAATCTTAACTTTTTATTTATCCTCCTGAATACCTCAGATTACCTCCAGTTTATCTCCAGAATATCTCGAACCACAGACACTTAGAAGCAGCACTCTCCAGAATATCTCGAACCACAGACACTTAGAAGCAACACTCTCCAGAATATCTCGAACCACAGACACTTAGAAGCAACACTTAGAAGAAGCAACCAAGCTCTATTAGCCAAGCTAATGACAACAGCCCTTATATACTCCTAAAATCACCTCCCACTAGGAATGTTTAACACCTGGGTAGGCCTCTGCTTATTAGCAAACAATAGCTAATTTACACAGCAATCAATAGCAAGTAGCTACCTAATCCAATCAAATGCCTTATAATTACCAACAGGAAATCAAACCTTGTGCAATCAGTAACCTTTTCCTACAGATGAATCTTACCTGTAACAGTAAAAAAGAAAACTCTTAGCACAACTCTTAGGCAGTTGAAGCTTCTGTAAAACTCTCCAGAATATCTCCAACCACAGACACTTAGAAGCAACACTTAGAAGAAGCAACCAAGCTCTATTAGCCAAGCTAATGACAACAGCCCTTATATACTCCTAAAATCACCTCCCACTAGGAATGTTTAACACCTGGGTAGGCCTCTGCTTATTAGCAAACAATAGCTAATTTACACAGCAATCAATAGCAAGTAGCTACCTAATCCATATATAATATCTAGTCCCATAATGCAGTGTCCAAATAACCTAACAAAATCTTCCAGTGTTCATTACCTAAAAAAATGGAAATTAAGAATATACCACTACCCAAAAGAACCCAATAAAATACATGGCAGACTTAACACTGACCTATAATTCTAAGAAAAAACCTCTTAAAGGGGAAATTTCATTTAAGGAAACACACTAAATCGAAATCCACATTAAGGCCTCTGGGTTGCATAGTCTTCAGCCTATGAATCCAGAAGCCTTCCCTTTTCCTCAATTTCAGCATTAGGTCTCCTCCTCTTTCATCTAACTCTACTTTTTCTATCGCTATAAAGTTAATAGTTTTATTTAAAACGGGGCATTTATTGCAGTGTTCTGGAACGGAGTGAGTGGTGACTTGCTTCCGTATATAATTGTAATGCTCCAAGCATCTTGCTTTTGCCTTTCTGCCCGTCCTCCCCACATATTGCGACCCACACCCACAAGTGATGAGGTACACAACATGTGTGGAGGAACACGAGATACGGCTTTTAATCTTGAAAACCTCCCTTGTTTGAGTACTCTTAAATTCTCTATACGATGTACAAGTATACCTGCATGCTTTACAGCTTCCACATGTGTGGACGCCAGCATTGGGTTTAGTCTTCTCTGTTGTTTTACGAAAGGTGCTTGGAGCTAAAATATTCTTAAGGTTATTCCCCCTTTTAAAAATCATTCTAGGAATATTGGGGATTTTCTTTTTAAGAAAATCATCTTCCAGAAGTAATGACCAGTGTTTCTTAATAATTCTTTGAATATCAAAAGCTCTAGAGTTATATTGAGTATTAAAAGCAAATTCATAGCTAGAAAACGTAATTCTAACATGGTTTCCTCTTAATAAGTCCTCCCTATCTTTTTGTCCTATATGATTGATCTCAGCATCTAAGAACTCTTGCGTGTAACCCTTTTCTAAAAATCTGTCCCTAAGAATACCACTTTGATTAAAAAACGTATCTTTATCGGTGCAATTTCTCCTAATCCAGGTAAATTGACTCTTTGGAACTCCAGTCAGCCACCTCGGATGGTGGCTGCTCTTCTTGTCTACAGGGAGTGCAGAATTATTAGGCAAGTTGTATTTTTGAGGATTAATTTTATTATTGAACAACAACCATGTTCTCAATGAACCCCAAAAACTCATTAATATCAAAGCTGAATATTTTTGGAAGTAGTTTTTAGTTTGTTTTTAGTTATAGCTATTTTAGGGGGATATCTGTGTGTGCAGGTGACTATTACTGTGCATAATTATTAGGCAACTTAACAAAAAACAAATATATACCCATTTCAATTATTTATTTTTACCAGTGAAACCAATATAACATCTCAACATTCACAAATATACATTTCTGACATTCAAAAACATAACAAAAACAAATCAGTGACCAATATAGCCACCTTTCTTTGCAAGGACACTCAAAAGCCTGCCATCCATGGATTCTGTCAGTGTTTTGATCTGTTCACCATCAACATTGCGTGCAGCAGCAACCACAGCCTCCCAGACACTGTTCAGAGAGGTGTACTGTTTTCCCTCCTTGTAAATCTCACATTTGATGATGGACCACAGGTTCTCAATGGGGTTCAGATCAGGTGAACAAGGAGGCCATGTCATTAGATTTTCTTCTTTTATACCCTTTCTTGCCAGCCACGCTGTGGAGTACTTGGACGCGTGTGATGGAGCATTGTCCTGCATGAAAATCATGTTTTTCTTGAAGGATGCAGACTTCTTCCTGTACCACTGCTTGAAGAAGGTGTCTTCCAGAAACTGGCAGTAGGACTGGGAGTTGAGCTTGACTCCATCCTCAACCCGAAAAGGCCCCACAAGCTCATCTTTGATGATACCAGCCCAAACCAGTACTCCACCTCCACCTTGCTGGCGTCTGAGTCGGACTGGAGCTCTCTGCCCTTTACCAATCCATCCATCTGGCCCATCAAGACTCACTCTCATTTCATCAGTCCATAAAACCTTAGAAAAATCAGTCTTGAGATATTTCTTGGCCCAGTCTTGACTTTTCAGCTTGTGTGTCTTGTTTAGTGGTGGTCGTCTTTCAGCCTTTCTTACCTTGGTCATGTCTCTGAGTATTGCACACCTTGTGCTTTTGGGCACTCCAGTGATGTTGCAGCTCTGAAATATGGCCAAACTGGTGGCAAGTGGCATCTTGGCAGCTGCACGCTTGACTTTTCTCAGTTCATGGGCAGTTATTTTGCGCCTTGGTTTCTCCACACGCTTCTTGCGACCCTGTTGACTATTTTAAATGAAACGCTTGATTGTTCGATGATCACGCTTCAGAAGCTTTGCAATTTTAAGAGTGCTGCATCCCTCTGCAAGATATCTCACTATTTTTGACTTTTCTGAGCCTGTCAAGTCCTTCTTTTGACCCATTTTGCCAAAGGAAAGGAAGTTGCCTAATAATTATGCACACCTGATATAGGGTGTTGATGTCATTAGACCACACCCCTTCTCATTACAGAGATGCACATCACCTAATATGCTTAATTGGTAGTAGGCTTTCGAACCTATACAGCTTGGAGTAAGACAACATGCATAAAGAGGATGATGTGGTCAAAATACTCATTTGCCTAATAATTCTGCACTCCCTGTATATAACTGTTCTTATCTGTGCTTTTAAAAAAAGTTTTGGTTTTAATCTGGTTATTATCAATATAGAGGGTGAGGTCCAAAAAATCGACCTGATGTTTCCCCAGGTTGGGGGTAAACTTAAGGGAAAAATCGTTTTCATTGATAAAATTAATAAAATCCAATAAACTCCCCTCTAGGCCCTTCCAAATTATTAAAATATCATCAATGTACCTTCTCCAGAGCACCAAATTCGCGCCAAATGGATTGTTACTCCAGATACTAGATCTTCCCAACAATCCATAAAGATGTTCGCATAACTGGGCGCGAACTTGGTGCCCATGGTAGTACCATTGATCTGAAGATAAAACCCATCATTAAATATAAAGAAATTGTGGTTAAGAACAAAATCTATCGATTTGAGTAAGAAATCTGCAAAGGTCGAATCTAATTCTTCATCTCCCTCCAGGTTCAGCCTTACCGCTTCCAACCCTTTTGAGTGCTCTATGATGGTGTAGAGGGAAGTAACATCCAAGTGGCCCACATATATTCCTCCTGCCATTGAATTTCCTCTAATTTCACTATAAGGTGCTTGCTATCTTTAAGATATGAACGTGCATTCTGAGCGTATCTCTGTAGAAAAAATCAATGAATTCTGATAGTCTCGGGGTCAGTGAATCAATACCACTAATTATAGGTCTTCCTGGTGGTTTCGTCCTGCATTTGTGGACCTTAGGTAAAAAATAAAAGGTGGATATTCTTGGGGATTCTAAAAACAAAAAATTAAAAACATTATCATCTATCAACTAATCTGCTTTGGCTTTCTTTAAAAGGTCCTCCAATTCTCTATTAAACCATAAAATCGGATTCGTGTGAAGTTTGAGGTAGGTTGTGTGGTCATTCAATAACCTATAAGACTCCTCTAAATAATAGTCTGTGGCCATAACTACCACTCCACCCCCTTTATCTGCATTTTTTTATTATTATGTCCTTTCTTTCTTTAAGATTTTTAAGAGTGGTATACTCAGATTTTGTTAGGTTATTCCATTTCACATGTTTTTGAGATTTATTGCACATAATTTCGAAATCTTTATTTAACATTTTTTGAAAGGCCTCAGATGAGAGCCTTTATCGTTCGGGAAGAAGGTTGGTTTGGGTCTAAATTTAGCATTAAACTCTGAATTCTCTTGTCTCAAGCCATTAAAAGGTCCTTCCATTTCTTTCTTAATGAAGAATCTTTTAAGGCACAATTTTCTTATGAACTTTTGAGTATCAATATACAATTGAAATGAATTTGGTGGTTCACTGGGGGCGAATTTTAAGCCTTTACTCAATAGGGAAATTTCTTGGTGCGAAAGACAACAGTTAGAGATATTGAAAAACCCCCAAGTCCTCCGCCTCTAAGTCTCTCCTGTTCCACTCATCCTCCTTCTTTTTCCTGGGATACTGGGACTTTCTAGGGGGGCAAATCTGTTCTTGAGTCTGAACATCTGTGACCTCGGTTGAAAGAACTCTGTTATCTCTCCCAGGGCCGGCCTTAGGGGTGTGCGACCTGTGCGGCCGCACAGGGCGCCATGGCAACAGGGGCGCCGGGCGGCCGACACAGCTCGCACTCAGTCACTCACAGGCCGGTCCGAGTTATGTGCAGAGCAAGTCAAGTGCATTGTGCTGTGCACTTGACTTGCACATTATGAAGAGAGCAGCGGCCGGGTGAGAGAGGAGGTCCTGGAGCACAGAGGAAGAGCATGCTCCGCCTCCACAGTCATTCGCGGAAGGATCCGCACAGTGAGTGTGAGGGAGGAGGTCAGTGCTGGTATCAAGGTCGGCAGACTGGGACACTGTCAGGAGGGTCCAGGGAGCAGCAAGATTTAATGTGAGTCTGTTTAATCTTGTTATAACTAGTGTTTTTCTTTTATTAAATAGATTGTTGGGGAAGGGGTTTTGTAGAAGGGGAGAGGTTTTGGTTTAGGGAGGAGCAAAGGTTTTATACAAGAGGTTAGGGTTTTGGTGTAGGAAAAAGGTTTTGTAGAAGAGGGGGATGGCATTTCTGGTGAAGTGGCAGGGGCTTAGTATAAGGGGGGCAGGGGCTTAGTATAAGGGGGGCAGGGGCTTAGTATAAGGGCGGCAGGGGCTTAGTATAAGGGGGAAGGGGTTTAGTATAAGGGTGGCAGGGGCTTAGTATAAGGGGGCAGGGGCTTAGTATAAGGGGGCAGGAGTTTAGTATAAGGGGGAAGGGGTTTAGTATAAGGGTGGCAGGGGCTTAGTATAAGGGGACATGAGTTTAGTATAAGGGGGCAGGGGTTTAGTATAAGGGTGGCAGGGGCTTAGTATAAGGGGGCAGGAGTTTAGTATAAGGGGGCAGGAGTTTAGTATAAGGGGGAAGGGGTTTAGTATAAGGGTGGCAGGGGCTTAGTATAAGGGGACATGAGTTTAGTATAAGGTGGCAGGGGTTTAGTATAAGGGTGGCAGGGGCTTAGTATAAGGGGGCAGGGGCTTAGTATAAGGGGGCAGGGGTTTAGTATAAGGGGGCAGGGGTTTAGTATGAGGGGAGCAGGGGTTTAGTATAAGGGGAGCAGGGGTTTAGTATAAGGGGAGCAGGGGTTTAGTATAAGGGGAGCAGAGGTTTATGTAGAATGGGAGCAGAGGTTTATGTAGAATGGGAGCAGAGGTTTATGTAGAATGGGAGCAGAGGTTTATGTAGAATGGGAGCAGAGGTTTATGTAGAATGGGAGCAGAGGTTTATGTAGAATGAGTACAGGGCTTTTGTAGAGGGTGGCAGTGGTTTTGGTGGAGGGGGAAGGTTTTAGTGATATTATGTGTACATTGCTATATAGTTGATATATATAATGATAGCATGTGTTTTGTTAAAGGGGGAGAAAAAACTTTGTAGAAGGGTGGGCAGGGGTTGTATTAAAGGGAGAGCAGGGGTTTTGTAGACGGGGCAGGTGTTTTGTAAAAAGGAGGGCAGAGTTTTTGTAGAAAGGGAGGCGGGGGTTTTGTGGAAGGGTTTTGTAGTAGGCGGAACAGGGCTATTGTAGAAGGGGCAGGGGTTTTGCTGAAGGGGGGGGGGCGCCATATGTTGGGCTCGCACAGGGCGTCTGATCACCTAAGGCCGGCCCTGATCTCTCCCCTCTTTGGGTCTCGCCACTTCTCTAAAAAATCCCTTCTGTTCTCAATATTCTGTTCCCTAGAGTGGGCCCCCCCCATTGCTTTTATCGTGAGACATATCCCTTAATCTCTGTTTCTCTCTTATGTGTTGCATGGGTCGTCTAAATGATTCCACTGAATTCCACCTTTCAAAATTGGAATTTTTAAATCTACTTATATCATTCTGACCTCTCTTATCACTACCATGATGTTGGACCATGACGCGTAGGGTTGGGTTGAGCCCCTGTAGGAATTTGCAAAATTTTGTTTTATTTTATTATTGTCATTTTTTTAAATTTTGTTGTAATAAATGGATTTTAGCCTATAATATCATCCTTTTTTGTGTCGATCTGGGAACTAAACTGCGGATGTTGGCTGAGGATGATGGCTGAGGAATTCACACTGTGATTTTGACATGCTGATATAAGCGCTGCTTTCGTGTAAGTATGATTTATTATTGCGCATTTGTGAGTGTTTATAATCTACACTTATTGTGTATTTCTACTTTTCCTACATGCCCAAATCCCGTGTGGAGAACCTCATAACACCTTTAACACTGAGATACGCCTACTATCAATACACGCTTGTGAGTGTAACTTTGAACTTTGGTTTCCAAATGCATAGTGGTGATATTACTCTATGAGTTTTATGTTTTTTCTGTAGATTTTTTCTGTATATTTTGTCTTGTGAGGACTGGGAGGAGTCCTGCTTTTCTACAGTTAAGAACATTTAGGTATTTCATATGAATTATACACAGAGGGTGACTAGTTTGTTTGGCAGCATGTGACCCAGCCTCTATATATAAGCTGGAGTCATGTAGAGCCGCACGTCACATGAGCTCTTATTAGTGTAGGGAGAGGATGCTGTCGCTTTCAGGGACAGATTAGCAAAGAATTCTGCAAACTAGTACATTAGTGGGG
This sequence comes from Pelobates fuscus, assembly GCF_036172605.1. Taxonomy (NCBI): domain Eukaryota; kingdom Metazoa; phylum Chordata; class Amphibia; order Anura; family Pelobatidae; genus Pelobates; species Pelobates fuscus. The sequence goes on along the minus strand of NC_086322.1, from coordinate 187,945,211 downwards.
TGCACTTCATATCTGAGAGTCAAATAGAAGCGTCAAATACTGCGGTTACATTAGAGTTTTAAAAAGTCAATTAAATAGAAGCGTCAAATACTATGGTTACATCAGAGTTTTAAAAAGTCAATTTTTTTAGGTGCTAAATAGTACATTTGGGGTGTGCACTTCATATCTGAGAGTCAAATAGAAGAGTCACATACTGCTGTCACATTGCAGTTTTAAAACTAAATTTTTTTTGGGTGCTAAAAATTACATTAGTGGGGTGCACTTCATATCTGAGAGTCAAATAGAAGCGTCAAATACTGTGGCTACAGCGCAGTTGTAAAAATTCTAATTGTTTTGGTGCTAAACTGCTAAATAGTAAATTTGGGGCGTGCTCTTCATATTTGAGAGTAACATAGAAGCGTCAAATACTGTGGCTACAGCGCAGTTGTAAAAATTCTAATTGTTTTGGTGCTAAACTGCTAAATAGTAATTTTGGGGCGTGCTCTTCATATTTGAGAGTCAAATAGAAGCGTCAAATACTGCAGTTACAGCGTAATTGTAAACATTCTTATTTTCTGGGTGCTAATCTGCTAAATAGTAAATTTGGGGCGTGCTCTTCATATCTGAGAGTCGAATAGAAGCGTCAAATACTGCGGTTACAGCGCAATTGTAAACATTCTTATTTTCTGGGTGCTAATCTGCTAAATAGTAAATTTGGGCCCTGCACTTCATATTTGAGAGTCAAATAGAAGCGTCAAATACTGCAGTTACAGCGCAGTTGTAAAAATTCTAATTGTTTTGGTGCTAAACTGCTAAATAGTAAGTTTGGGGCATGCTCTTCATATCTGAGAGTCAAATAGAAGCGTCAAATACTGCGGTTACAGCGCAATTGTAAACATTCTTATTTTCTGGGTGCTAATCTGCTAAATAGTAAATTTGGGGCGTGCTCTTCATATCTGAGAGTCAAATAGAAGCATCAAATACTGCGGTTACAGCGTAATTGTAAACATTCTTATTTTCTGGGTGCTAATCTGCTAAATAGTAAATTTGGGGCGTGCTCTTCATATCTGAGAGTCAAATAGAAGCGTCAAATACTGCGGTTACAGCGCAGTTGTAAAAATTCTTTTTTTCTGGGTGCTAATCTGCTAAATAGTAAATTTGGTCCCTGCACTTCATATCTGAGAGTCAAATAGTGCTGTGACATAGCAGTTTTAAACATTAAAACATTTTGGCTGCTAAATAGTACATTTGCAGCCTGCGGTGCACTTCATAACTGAGAGTCAAATAGAACCGTCAAATATTGTGCTTACATTGCAGTTGTAAAAATTCTAATTCTTTAGGTGCTAAAAAGTCAATTTGGTGCCTGCACTTCATATCTGAGAGTCAAATAGAACCGTCAAATACTGTGGTTACAGCGCAGTTTGACCAATTCAATTTCTTTTGGGTGCAAATAGTATATTTGTGGCCTGCACTTCATATCTGACAGTCAAATAGAACCGTCAAATACCAATATAACAATATTGTAATTCAGGGGCAATACCCTCACAAGTCAAACTGAGAGGTCAGTTTATAGGGAAACCTGTTGCCTGGATACAATTCTTAAACAATTCCTATATGTCCTTTGCAGAGTTGTGTGGCTTTCTGCCGTGTGCAGACCGGGTGGAAGATGATGAGGTCCTAGACCCCACATGGAATCAAGGTCATGCGAGTGACGTGTGCAGTTTGGAGGAAGAGGCTCTGGTCACACAGAGGCACCAGCACAGCATAAGAGGGAGCAGGGTGCAAAAGCGGAGCGGCCGTCACCTAGCATTCAGCGGCATGTATTATCTTTAGAATTCTCACAGTTATCCAAGTAACAGATGGAGCATTAAAAGGAACCATAACAGATTTAACAAGTGATTCGCAGTTTCACAGTCCGGTGACCGGGACCCAGACACTATCTGGGCGGCGGTCGGACGACCGGGACCCAGTATGCCTGATGTTGAAGTTAGGAGTCACAGTGTGGAATGGATAAGCAGGGTCTGGTGCAGGGAAACCGCACGCCCCCTGTTGTTGAGCACCAGCGTTTGTGCGGCCACATACCAGGACCCTGATGCAGCTTCAGTCACTGGATACCAGAAGCCATCACCAGACTGATCCGCAACTTGGAACAGGATGTGAAATTCACTGTAGCGGCTGTGCGCGCTTTCAGCGTTCTCACCCTGCTGCTGCTCGCCTGTCTGCGCTGCAGCGTAACTTTGGCCTTCCCACTCAATGCCTCATATGCGACGTGCCCACAAGGTGGAATTTCACCTTGAACATGCTGGAGAGACTGTGCGAGCAGCAGCAGGTGATAGTAGAGTTTCAGCTGCAGCACACACGGGTCAGACGCTCTGCACCAGACTTGCCCTCCAATGGTTTAGAGTTAAAGGATTTCAAGTGGACTTATTACAATTACAGGGCCTCTAAAGAGTCCTGTATTGTTATTTGTCGTCACTACCTTCCCGCGTCGGGAGTGGGTCATTTGCGCGCCTGCTGCCTTCCTTGTTTGTGGTAGTCGTTTCTCAGGCTCCATCTCCTGAATCGAACCCTGATTCCCCGTTACAAGTGGGCATCATGGTAGGCGCAGAAAGTGGCATCGAAAGTTGATATGGATGACATACGAATGCGTCGTCGCCTAGTCGTTGCGGAGCCCATTGAAAAAGTGCTCTAGCATGACAAGCTGGGTGATCTCCTCCGGGAACTTGGCTTGATGGGAGCTTAGCCAGTTCTGGGTGGCCCTTGTGATGCTGCATGCCCACTCCGCATGGGAGTCCTTCTCCCCTTTCCGGGTCTCCCTAAACTTTTGGCGGTATTGCTCGGGGATGACCGCATAACGGGCCAGGAGGATTTGGGTAATACAAGGATAGTCTCTGATCTGCTCCTCTGGTCCAGCCCGGCAAATATCCGCTGTCTTCCCCACTAGTTTGCTGGCCAGGTTGGTGACCCAGTCGCTGGGGTCCACGTCTTGGAGTAGGCACTGGCGCTCAAAGTCTTGTAAAAAGTCATCGATGCCTTCTTCTGCTTCCTTGAAGTCTTTGAAGGCATTGCATGGTAGCTTGTGGGCCAGGGTGATTGTGCTTCCTGGTGCCCTCTGCTCCCTTCTTCCTTCATCTGTGTTCAAGGAGGCTGCCCTCTGTCTATTGGCAAGGACATAGGCTTGCACCTCTAAAAAGGTCCTGCTGACAATCTCCTCTGAGGGTTGCTCTCTGTAATATGCAAGGCGCATTTACACCTCCTTGCGCACTTCCTCCTCATCTCCGGCCCCTGGCTGGGGTTCGTTGCCTCACTGCATGCCTGGTCGTCCTCCATGAGCGCAGCAGTCAATTCGGCCTTGTTACGCCCACCAGGCGTTATTCCTCTGTCTCCACACAAGTCCTGCAGTGTAGGTCGCTTTAGAACACTGTAGTCCAGGGGTCTGTTGGCAGGGACATGGGATCCCTCAGCTTGCCACCAATTGAAGCAGGACCTGGCCCCTTTGATTAGAATAGGTCAGACCCATTTCCCCAGTAACCGGATGGGACACAGATCCAGGATACAATGTTTGACAATCTTTATTTGGGTACACAGCTTTGCCTCCTGTTGCCTCCTCCTCCTACTCAGCTTCTTCCTCCTCCTCCTCTACCACCTCCTCATCCGGTCAGCGTAACACCTTCACCACCAACTTCAGCACAGCCAGTGGGAAACGACAGCATGTTGTTTTCAAACTCATATGTTTGGGGGAAAAACCCCACACCGCGTAGGAGCTGTGGACGGGCATGGAACAACAGACCAATGAGTGATTGTTGCCACTGAGCCTCAAGCCCGGCCTGGTGGTGTGCGATAATGGGCGAAATCTCGTAGCAGCTCTGGGCCTAGCCGGTTTGACACACATCCCTTGCCTGGCGCATGTGCTGAACTTGGTGGTGCAGAAATTCCTGAAAAACAACCCAGATATATCAGAGCTGCTGCAGAAAGTGTGGGTCGTCTGTGTGCGCTTTTGGCGTTCTCACCCTGCTGCTGCTCGCCTGTCTGCGCTGCAGCATAACTTCGGCCTTCCCGCTCACCGCCTCATGAGACTGTGCGAGCAGCAGCAGGCGATAGTGGAGTTTCAGCTGCAGGCCTTAAGGCGCCCTGTGCGAAACATCTTCACAGCGCCCCTCCCCCATCATACCCCTTTATCCATGTACTGTGTGTGTCAATAGGTGGTGTAGTGTCTGTATATAGGATTTATTAAATGAATAATTATTTAAAACAAAAATAATTCCCTCTTCCCTGTTGTTACCTTGCAGGGAAGTGGGCTTGCTGATCTCTGGTGATCCAGTATGCTGAGGTCGGCGCCTCCACCGGGTGCAAGTGACAGAGCTTTCCTGTGGTAATCCGTGGCAACGTTCTGATTGCCCGGAGCTCGGAGGACAGCTACATATTGCATTTTGTATGAGAGAGCTCTGCTGTTATAAATCTCATAATAATATGATGTAGTGTGTGGTGTCTGTGTGTGATGGGAGTGATGGCTGTGTGTGATATGTATGCTATGTGTTGGCTGTGTGTAATATTTGTAATTGCTGTATTGACTATGTGTGATATATGCGTGTATTGGATGTGTGTGATATGTGTGCTGATATGAAGAGCAGAGGTCGTGTACTGGTAGGTGGGGAACAGGAGGCATAGTGGAGGAGGGTGGGGGAGCAGCGGTAGTGTAGTGGTAGGTGGGGGAGCAGGGCAGTGTAGTGGTAGGTGGGGAGCAGGGGGATCAGTGGGGGAGCAGCAGTAGTGTAGTGGTAACTGGGGGAGCAGGGGCAGTGTAGTGGTAGGTAGGGGAGCAGGGTGCACAGTGGTGGTAGGTGGGGGACCAGGTGGCACAGTGGTGGCAACTGTGGGAGCAAGGGTAGTGTATTGGTAGGTTGGGGAGCAGGGGCACAGTGGTGGTAGGTGGGGGAGCAGAGGTAATGTTGGTGGGGGAACATGGGGCACAATGAGGGAGCAGGGGTAGTGTAGTGATAGGTAGGAGAGTAGGGGCACAGTGGGTAACTGGGGGAGCAGGGGTAGTGTAGTTGTAGGTAGGATAGCAGGGTCACAGTGGGTAACTGGAGGAGCAGAGGCACAGAGGGTAGCTGGGGAGAGGGGGCACAGTGGTAGTAGTTGGGGAAGAAAGGGCACAGTGGTAGTAGCAGGGGGAGAGGGGGCACAGTGGTGGTAGCTGGGGGAGAGGTAGCTTGGAAGCAAGGGGCACAGCGGGTAGGTGGGGAAGCAAGGAGCACAGTGGGTAGGTGGGAGAGCAAAGAGCACAGTGGGTAGGTGGGAGAGCAAGGGACACAGTGGGTAGGTGGGGTAGCAGGGGCACAGTTAGGGTAGCTGGGGCACATTGGGTAGGTGGGGGAGCAATGGGCACCATTAGGCTAGGTGGGTGAGCAGGGGGCACAGTTAGGGTAGGTGGGGGAGCAGGGGGCAAAGTTATGGTATGTGGGGGCAGGGGGCACAGTTAGGATAGGTGGGGGAGCAGGGGGCACAGTTAGGCTAGGTGGGGGAAGGGGGCAAAGTTAGGCTAGGTGGGGGAGCAGGGGGCACAGTTAGGGTAGGTGGGGGAGCAGGGGGCACACTTAGGGTATGTGGGGCAGGGGCACAGTTAGGCTAGGTGGGGGATCAGGGGGCACAGTTAGGGTAGGTGGGGGCAGGGGGCACAGTTAGGGTAGGTGGGGGAGCAGGGGGCAAAGTTATGGTATGTGGGGGCAGGGGGCACAGTTAGGATAGGTGGGGGAGCAGGGGGCACAGTTAGGGTAGGTGGGGGCAGGGGGCAAAGTTAGGCTAGGTGGAGGAGCAGGGGGCACAGTTAGGGTAGACAGGGAAGCAGGGGGACAGTTAGGCTAGGTGGGGTAGCAGGGGGCACAGTTAGGCTAGGTGAGGGAGCAGGGGGCACAGTTGGGGTAGGTGGGGGAGCAGGGGGCACAGTTAGGGTAGGTGGGGGAGCAGGGGGTACAGTTAGGGTAGGTGGGGGAGCAGGGGGCACAGTTAGGGTAGGTGGTTGGCAGGGAACACAGTTAGGGTAGGTGGGAGGCAGGAAGCACAGTTAGGGTAGGTGGGGGAGCAGGGGGCACAGTTAGGCTATGTGGGGGAGCAGGGGGAACAGTAAGGGTAGGTGGGGGAGCAGGGGGCACAGTTGGGGTAGGTGTTGAGCAGGGGCACAGTTGGGGTAGGTGGGGAGCAGGGGGCACAGTTGGGGTAGGTGGGGAGCAGGGGGCACAGTTAGAGTAGGTGGGGGGGCAGGGCAGTGTGGTGGTAAATGGGGTGTATCAGTAAGGGCAGAGTTAAGAGGCATGGGGGCGGAGCGCAGCCACGCTACACAGTGCAGCCTGTATTAGGGGAGAGCTCTGAGCACTCCCTCACAGGCTGTCACTAGGAGAGTGTTTGGGCTGCATGGCACCCTGTACTGGCATGGCGCCATGTGCAGCCGCACAGCTCGCACATCCCTAATGCCGACCCTGAGCACGCACGGGTCAGTCATTCTGCGGAACAGAGTTTTCTTTTTTTATATGTCCCAATATTTTGGGGCTACCCCAATTAAAAAAAAAATAGTGTTGGCTACCTCCTCCTCCACCGCCGCTTTCACCTACACCACCACGGTCAACGCCTCCTCAACCTATGGGTCACTTAGTATAAACTATGTACACAATAGCAGAGGCTTGTGAAGGCATTTTCTCCATGCATCAGGACTGCAAGAAATACACCGCAGGCCGCAAATGTTTCTTTTTTTTATATGTCCCAATATTTTGGAGGCTACCTCCATTAAAAAAAAAAATATATATATATATATATATTTATATAATATATATATATATATATATATAGATTTATTTTTAATGTTATTTTAAGTGATTTCCCTATCCACATTTGTTTGCAGGGCACTTGTCCTACTCTTACCCCCATTTTACTTCCTTTTGCAGCCCTCTAGCCCTTTCCAGGACTTTTTTAGAGGCATTTTTGTGCCCAAAAGTTCGGGTTCCCATTGACTTCAATGGGGTTCGGGGTCAAGTTCGATCCCGAACCCGGACTTTTTGTCAAAGTTCGGCCGAACCCGCCGGACCCGAACATGCAGGTGTCCGCTCAACTCTAATGAGTTGCACTAAGTCTGATTAAGAGGTTCTTGCCTCACTTCCTGTTCGCAGTGCTGTATGGGCACATAAAAGGATTATAGTCTTGACGGAGTTCAGATGTTCTGCCTAAAAGATCGCAATAGTGTCATGGAGCTGACAGGACCTCACGCTTATCCACTACCTAGAATTAGAAACTTGCAAGAGCATCTTAGCATCTTTGATCTTTGATCTCTCAAACCTGACACACCAGATATGTTCCCAATTATAGCACCCTTTGGGATGAAGAATGCTTAGGCTATGTTTCAATGGCTCATAAGCAAACAATGGTTTCAACTACATCAATGACATCATCATCTACAGGCAATCCTTTACAGAGTCCAAGTTGTAGACATCACTATTTGCCAAAACAAGTGTCATATTGGGAAAACAGAGTTCCTATATTTAGGGCACGGGGTTGGAAGAGGACTGCTTAGACCAGAACATGTAAAGATTAAGGCTAGTGCAAAGTGGCTATGTCATCAAAGAAGCAGGTTTGGAATGTTTTGAAGACTGTAAGGTACTGTTGTAAGTTTGTCTACTCGGACAGTTCTCTGTCAAGTCCATGAGAAGTCTGAAAATTGCAAATTTTTCCAGCACAGTCATATGGCCTAAAGAGAGCAATTCTGCTTGGTAAACTTGCCTTTATCTTGTTAAGATTGGACAACCGTTATACTTTCAGTTCAAGTTACCGCCAACCTCATCCTAAAACTGCCACCATATCCAATCTGGAATAAAATAAGATTAATAGAAAGACATATCACAACATTTGTGATGTGAAACATGATTTTTTCATATTCTTACAAAGAAAATATTCGTAGACTTAAGATCTCCCTCTTTTAATACAAATTAATGCTGCTGGTGAATCCTCGCCTCCCATTTTCTAGGGTGTGCAAAGATGAATGCAGAATTCATGGATTATCCTTGGACACGTAAACCAGATTTGCATGGGAAGTGGAGTTGACACACCAGACAGTTCATCAGAACTGGTCTGCACATTTCCAAAGCCTATTTTTTTCATTCCTTACACCAGGGCACAAAGGCAAACAAGGAAAACACATTTTTCATCTTGGTACTGTCATGTGCAGTGTAAGAAATTGGTCTCTGATAAATCTGTGATGTTTTAAAATAACCATTTTGATGACCATGCTGCTGCTGGAAAGGCAAGAAGATGGCTGTCTGACCCCCAGCAACAGGTGTCATAGCATTGGCTTTTAGTTAAATGCTTGTTTAAAATCTGACTTGTGGGGGCGGAGCCGAACAACCGAGGCAAACAGATGCACAACTCTGGAGCTCCGTACAAAAATCGGAGAAACCAAGCCTAATCGCAGCCAAAATCACCCCCACTAAAAGCTGACTACACGCAGGAACCCCACAAGCTCCATGGGACGCAAAAATAAGAAAAAGTCGTCAGATAAACCAGCCCCTGGGCTTACAATAGGGGAAATGCGGAGGCAAGCATGCGGCCCGAGTGAAGCCAATATGGTGGCGCTCCACGGAGGCTGCACGGATTTCTCGGACGGCTATTCAGAGGAAGCAGATGAGGAATACCTCCCAACACCAAACCCAAAACCAAAAACAAAACCAAGCAAAACAAGGAATGACCCTGATGCCGACCTCGTGACCACCGGGGTGCTAAAAGCCCTACTGGCAGATCTGCAAAATAATATTCTCGCGGACGTCACTGCATTAAGAGGAGAACTGCAGGGCCTGACAGACCGCATTACTGTGCTGGAGGCCTCCTCTCAAGACCACCAGCGCACTATCGCCATACTGCAAAGTGATATGTGGGATCTGAGCCGCAAAAACACACTGCTTGAACGGCGATTGGATGTCCAGGAGGACACGAGAAGGAGACACAACATTAAGGTCAGGGGGATTCCAGAGGAGCTGCCGGAGACAGAAGTCCCGCACACAATCAAATGCCTCCTGACTAACATACTGCAACCCCAGGTCATACTAAACCTATCGTACCCACACATATCTTCCGGATCCCAAAACCCGCTAGGGCCCCAGACTCAGCCACAGGGGACACAATACTTACCTTTAAAAACGGAGCGGACAAAACAATGATCCTCACCGCCCTCCGGGGAAAACCCCCCCTACAATTTGAGAATGCGAAGTTGACCTTTTACAGCAACCTGTCAAGGGGAACCCTGGCGTGGCATAGATCGCTCCGACCTCTCACCGCCACACTCCAGCAAGACAAAATTCCATATCGCTGGTGGACCCCCCACTCACTCCTTGTGCAGCAGGGTGAGACAACCCACCAAATTCACGACCCACAGGACGCAGCAGAACTACTACAGACCTTGGGCCTAACTTGGGACTCACTCCTCCAAGCGGGCCTCTGAGCCCCCACCACACCGACTCACAGCTGGGACCCAGCGAACAGTGCCCCATTCGTACCCCGAAACCTCACACCAGTCACATACGCCGCGGTCACCACCTAAACAGAACTGAGGCGCCCGCACCCCAACTCCGGCACCGCCATCACCTGGCTATCCCGGACCACGGCACCTGCCTTTGCCGAGCAAAATAACCTCTGGGACTTCACTAACCATCATCTGGATTACTGTTCCACTTTCTGCTGGGCTCCAATATGGCTACCATGGGACACTAGCACAATCCAGCCATCCAGCTAAGGACTCTTACATATGTGCTATATTTTTAGGGATGGTCGTTGCTACCCAATTTTCCAACGCAGCCCCAGCTAACGAGCTACAATGGAATCTTGCATGAACCTGAAGAGGACTACAATCCTGCAGGCTCCAATATCGTGATAATGCATAATATATATGGTTTATGCTTAACGCACTGTTTTTACTTGCTCCTGTGCCTATCTACTGCACTTTCATTTAATGTTTAGACTACTGTTAAGCCGTGGCATGTTTATATATTGAGCATCCAGATATTGCACAAAGTTTGAATAGCCTTATACACCCAGCAGTCACTCACCGGAATGACTGACTAGCATTACACAGCACAACATTACTATAGTTTGATTCTTACCAAGTTAACCTAACCACTGTACCTCTTAATACCCACGTGTCACACTAACCAAAGCCAAGCTGTAGGTTCAGACGCCTCACACAAGCTACAAAATCTCACATGCACAGATCTGCTCGGGTCTTTCCTAGCCCACTATAAGCACACACAGAGCATAAACCTGACATTACTATTGATAAGCTAAATGCACTGACCCACACGCACTAGCCTACTCATGTCTCTACCAAGGTCCTCGCATGCTACCTTAATATCTTTAACTACTCAGTGTTAAACTAAACTGCAAACCTCCAGCAAACACCACGCATTCATAGCCATTGACGCAATTTTGCTTCAACATGTTCGTTACCTTTACTTTTTTTAAAATGTGCATAGTATTTCTAAAGCCATGTTAACAATTGTTAATGCATGGTCACACATCGCTATTGTGGCGCTACTGGCCTAACTGTTAATTCATGCACAAATAAAATAAAGAATTTAAAAAAAATAAAAAAAATAACCATTTTGATTGTGCAATCTTAGTTTGTGGATTTACAAATATTATTTATTGTCATAAAAGTTGCCATAAAAGACCCATGTAATGCAAATGTGGCATGTACAGTTCCTAATGTTTGAATAAGTTGAATTACAAATACAATCAAGTTGCATGTAACCAAATAATAAAATACTTGCCTCTTAATATTTATGTCATTGCTCAATCACATTGCTCAATTATATTTTAAGTGGGACACACCTTATGTCCTCAGCACGACTTTCTATGTATACCAGTCTGCCAGTTACCTATTGGTGGTTCACCCCTCAACCATAGGTTGAGGGGTGAAAAAGACATATGAGAGAGTATGCGGAGATGGCATGATGTTCACTACAGCAAGAGACTCTTCATACCAGTCACCTTTCCTACTCAATCTGCAAAATAAAAGGTATTGTTTAGTGACATTTAGCCTGCAAATGTTTAAGAGCTAAATTTTAAGGCTGGATTAACATAAAATGGAAAATCAGTAACCAAAGATCTGTAGGGCAAAGTACGTTGTTATAAATGTGCTGACTAAACATACTATGAAAATATCTTTGAACACTATTTACTAAGCTGTTCTGCCACCTTAAGATATATATATATATATATATATATATATATATATTGCACTAAAATATGTGCAACATTAAAATAAAACAAAATGAGTACAATCAAAAACATTTAAATAAAAAGATACTCACATCAAATGTCCTCCTTCTGCTGCTAATCCAATGCCCCGTTTCCACTGAGCGGTTCGATTTGGATCGGTACGGTCTGGTACACTATTTTGAGTGTTTCTATTCTGAAAGTGGCGCATACAACTGAACCAAACCGGACCATTCATGGGCCCCATTCAGATGTAGGTCCATAGGAAATGGTACAGTACGGTTAGGGCGGAGCTGCTGGCGTCACACTATACAATCCATTGATTGGCAGACAGGAAAACGTCAATGCTCACGACAAATGACACGCTAGGCATTTGATCTAAACCCCACATGCTCCCTGGCGGTCCAACTTGCAGTGGAAATACTCACCTGAATAGGCTAGACTTTTTAACCCTTCTGAACCATACTGACCCAAACCATACTGCTCAGTGGAAATCGAGGCACAAGTTAAAGGGACACTTCAGGCACCCAGACCACTTCTGCCCATTGAATTGGCCTGCCTAGGTGCCAGCTCAAATCACCCTTAACCCTGCAAGTGTAATTATTGCAGTTTTTATAAACCTACTGTTACAAATCGCTATTTGTAACTGGCCCTTTAAATGAGAAATTGCCCTGCTTCCCTGGATTGTGGAGAAGCATGTTTGCCAGCCTCCTGCCTCATGACTATGGCCCCTGGAAGATTGTGCCCCTGAAAACTTATTAACATTTATTGGGTGTGTATGGCCCTTTAAGAACCGTCTGGGGACATATTGTGACTTTGCTGAACAATGCCCCTTTAAGACTATGTCCCCAGACCGGTAAAATAACTTGCCCCTGGCTTTCTCCCACTTGGTTCAGTAAATAGGGCTTACTGAACCAAGTACCACACAGGCAGACCACCCAGAAGTTAAAGTGTGCAGGCAATTTACCTCCCAGGCTGTGAGGTTACTGCCGGTCAATTGCACGTGGCGGCGGCCATCTTGGTTTCCTCGAATGCGGTCAGCGGTGTATGCTACAGTTTCTGTGGAACTGAAATCGGCTACACATTTTGCCGAACACCGCTGACCCTTACCTTCTCCCATACGGAACTTGCAGCTCCAGAGACTAAGTCCCGTTCGAAATGGGACTTAGTCGTTTTTTCGCATGAAATTGACCGACCGCACAGCCCAAATCTATGGAACTGTTTTGGGCAGGAAATTGTGCTTGCGGTCGGTCATAAAAGGACTTCCAGCTAACTTTTGATCCACTGGAGGGATTTGGCTGATTTTTGGAAGTGTTTATGTTTAATGTATGCTGAGTCTGAATATGCAACTTTTATTGAAATTGAATGTATGGTTTTAAAGTTACAGTGTGTATGTGAAAACTGTATTTTTATTGTATGTAATAATTGGTTTAACTGTTTATCTGAGGGGAGGGAACCTGTGGGCTGTACTATGCTGTTATTGGTTAATTTCATCCTCCCCCTGGGAGTGTCCTGTGTGTACCTTATCCTAATAAAAAGCAGGCTGGGTGTTCCAGTCCTCAGACCTCTTCTGACCCTCAATACGTAGCCTTGTCTCGTTATTGGAGGGAACTGCTGTATCACACTGGGGATTGCTATGCGCTGCATATTCCCCTGAGCTCTTAATCACTTAGCTCTTGTAAGAGCTTGTTCCGGATACGCTCTCCTGGAGGAGAGGTCTTCCCCACACGGTCCTGGAGGACAGAAGCCGATCCAGGGTGGAAGGAAGACGGCGCGGCTCCAGTTAAGCTACGGCGGTTGTGGAGCCTGCGGTGGTTGTGGTGTCGTCTGCAGTGCTTGGAGTCCTCTGAGAGCGCTAGGAGCATCCATCAACGGAGGGTACTCGGTCGGAGTACACGGAGCTCCGTTACACCTACCTCTGCATATTAACCCCCTCCTCCCTCCCACTTAATGAGACCTGGCAGCTTCACCTCCTCTCTACCAGGTCTCCTGCTTCCTGTCCGACGCGGCACTGTGTGATGGGGAGAGGTGGAGCCAGGAAGTGACATCACGTCCTGTTTACTCCTCACACATAGAGCCCGATCAGCAGGGGAAGGAGCAGCAGCCTGGGAGACTAGAGGGAGCAGAAAGAAAGGTAGGCACTACTCACCCCCCCCTTAACTCCTGTCACTGTCATCCCCCACTGTGTCACTACTCACCCCCCTCTCTCTGTCACTGTCACCCCCTCTCTCTGTCACTGTCACCCCCCTCCCTCTGTCACTGTCACCCCCTCTCTCTGTCACTGTCACCCCCTCCCTCTGTCACTGTCACCACCCTCCCTCTGTCACTGTCACCCCCTGTCACTGTCACCCCCTCCCTCTGTCACTGTCACCCCCTCTCTCTGTCGCTGTCACCCCCTGTCACTGTCACCCCCCTCTCTCTGTCACTGCCACCCCCTCTCTCTGTCACTGTCACCCCCTCCCTCTGTCACTGTCACCCCCCTCCCTCTGTCACTGTCAACCCCCCTCCCTCTGTCACTGTCACCCTCCTCCCTCTGTCACTGTCACGCCCTCCCTCTGTCACTGTCACCACACTCCCTCTGTCACTATTCACCCCCCTCCCTCTGTCACTGTCACCCCCTCCCTCTGTCACTATCACCCCCCTCACTGTGTCACTACTCACCCTCCCTCCCTCTGTCACTGTCACCCTCTCCCTCTGTCACTGTCACCCCCTCCATCTGTCACTGTGACCACCCTCTCTCTGTCACTGTCACCCCCTCCCTCTGTCACTGTCACCCTCTGTCACTGTCACCACCCTCTCTCTGTCACCCTCTGTCACTGTCACCCCCCTCCCTCTGTCTCTGTCACCCCCTCCCTCTGTCACTGTGTCACCCCCTGTCACTGTGACCACCCTCTCTCTGTCACTGTCACCCCCTCCCTCTGTCACTGTCACCCTCTGTCTGTCACCCCCTCCCTCTGTCACTGTCACCCCCCTCCCTCTGTCACTGTGTCACCCCCTCCCTCTGTCACTGTGTCACCCCCTCCCTCTGTCACTGTCACCCCCTCCCTCTGTCACTGTCACCCCCTCAATGTGTCACTACTCACCCTCCCTCCCTGTGTCACTGTCACCCCCTCCCTCTGTCACTGTCACCCCCTCCATCTGTCACTGTGACCACCCTCTCTCTGTCACTGTCACCCCCTCCCTCTTTCACCCCTCCCTCTGTCACTGTCACCCCCTCCCTCTGTCACTGTCACCACCCTCTCTCTGTCACCCTCTGTCACTGTCACCCCCTCCATCTGTCTCAGTCACCCCTCTGTCACTGTCACCCCTCCCTCTGTCATTGTCACCCACCTCCCTCTGTCACCCCTCCCTCCCTCTGTCACTAGTCACCCCTCCCTCTGTCACCGTGTCACCCCCTCCCTCACTGCCACTAGTCACCCCTCCCTCTGTCACTAGTCAACCCTCTCTCTGTCACCCTCTGTCACTGTCACCCCCTCCCTCTGTCTCTGTCACCCCTCTGTCACTGTCACCCCCTCCCTCTGTCACTGTCACCCACCTCCCTCTGTCACCCCTCCCTCCCTCTGTCACTAGTCACCCCTCCCTCTGTCACCGTGTCACCCCCTCCCTCACTGCCACTAGTCAACCCCTCACTCCGTCAGTGTCACTAATCACCCGCACCATCCCTCTGTCACTGTGTCACTGTGTCACTAGTCAGCCCCTCCCTGTGTCACTAGTCAGCCCCTCCCTACGTCACTGTGTCACCCCCACCCTCCCTCTGTCACTAGTCACCCCCTCCCTCCCTCTGTCACAAGTCACCCCCCTCCCTCTGTCACTAGTCACCCCCTCCCTCTGTCAATGTGTCACCCCCCCTCCCTCTGTCAATGTGTCACCCCCTCCCTCTGCCACTAGTCACCCCCCTCCCTCTGTCACTGTGTCACCCCCTCCCTCTGTCACTGTCACCCCCTCCCTCTGTCACTGTCACCACCCTCTCTCTGTCACCCTCTGTCACTGTCACCCCCTCCCTCTGTCTCTGTCACCCCTCTGTCACTGTCACCCCCTCCCTCTGTCATTGTCACCCACCTCCCTCTGTCACCCCTCCCTCCCTCTGCCACTAGTCACCCCTCCCTCTGATCACCGTGTCACCCCCTCCCTCACTGCCACTAGTCACCCCTCCCTCTGTCACTAGTCAACCCTCTCTCTGTCACCCTCTGTCACTGTCACCCCCTCCCTCTGTCTCTGTCACCCCTCTGTCACTGTCACCCCCTCCCTCTGTCACTGTCACCCACCTCCCTCTGTCACCCCTCCCTCCCTCTGTCACTAGTCACCCCTCCCTCTGTCACCGTGTCACCCCCTCCCTCACTGCCACTAGTCAACCCCTCACTCCGTCAGTGTCACTAATCACCCGCACCATCCCTCTGTCACTGTGTCACTGTGTCACTAGTCAGCCCCTCCCTGTGTCACTAGTCAGCCCCTCCCTACGTCACCCCCACACTCCCTCTGTCACTAGTCACCCCCTCCCTCCCTCTGTCACAAGTCACCCCCCTCCCTCTGTCACTAGTCACCCCCTCCCTCTGTCAATGTGTCACCCCCTCCCTCTGCCACTAGTCACCCCCCTCCCTCTGTCACTGTGTCACCCCCTCCCTCTGTCACTGTGTCACCCCCTCCCTCTGTTGGGACAGTATATGTCTGTTGTACAGTTCCTAATGTTTGAATAAGTTGAATTACAAATACAATCAAGTTGCATGTAACCAAATAATAAAATACTTGCCTCTTAATATTTATGTCATTGCTCAATCACATTGCTCAATTATATTTTAAGTGGGACACACCTTATGTCCTCAGCACGACTTTCTATGTATACCAGTCTGCCAGTTACCTATTGGTGGTTCACCCCTCAACCATAGGTTGAGGGGTGAAAAAGACATATGAGAGAGTATGCGGAGATGGCATGATGTTCACTACAGCAAGAGACTCTTCATACCAGTCACCTTTCCTACTCAATCTGCAAAATAAAAGGTATTGTTTAGTGACATTTAGCCTGCAAATGTTTAAGAGCTAAATTTTAAGGCTGGATTAACATAAAATGGAAAATCAGTAACCAAAGATCTGTAGGGCAAAGTACGTTGTTATAAATGTGCTGACTAAACATACTATGAAAATATCTTTGAACACTATTTACTAAGCTGTTCTGCCACCTTAAGATATATATATATATATATATATATATATATATATATTGCACTAAAATATGTGCAACATTAAAATAAAACAAAATGAGTACAATCAAAAACATTTAAATAAAAAGATACTCACATCAAATGTCCTCCTTCTGCTGCTAATCCAATGCCCCGTTTCCACTGAGCGGTTCGATTTGGATCGGTACGGTCTGGTACACTATTTTGAGTGTTTCTATTCTGAAAGTGGCGCATACAACTGAACCAAACCGGACCATTCATGGGCCCCATTCAGATGTAGGTCCATAGGAAATGGTACAGTACGGTTAGGGCGGAGCTGCTGGCGTCACACTATACAATCCATTGATTGGCAGACAGGAAAACGTCAATGCTCACGACAAATGACACGCTAGGCATTTGATCTAAACCCCACATGCTCCCTGGCGGTCCAACTTGCAGTGGAAATACTCACCTGAATAGGCTAGACTTTTTAACCCTTCTGAACCATACTGACCCAAACCATACTGCTCAGTGGAAATCGAGGCACAAGTTAAAGGGACACTTCAGGCACCCAGACCACTTCTGCCCATTGAATTGGCCTGCCTAGGTGCCAGCTCAAATCACCCTTAACCCTGCAAGTGTAATTATTGCAGTTTTTATAAACCTACCTCTGCATATTAACCCCCTCCTCCCTCCCACTTAATGAGACCTGGCAGCTTCACCTCCTCTCTACCAGGTCTCCTGCTTCCTGTCCGACGCGGCACTGTGTGATGGGGAGAGGTGGAGCCAGGAAGTGACATCACGTCCTGTTTACTCCTCACACATAGAGCCCGATCAGCAGGGGAAGGAGCAGCAGCCTGGGAGACTAGAGGGAGCAGAAAGAAAGGTAGGCACTACTCACCCCCCCCCTTAACTCCTGTCACTGTCACCCCCCACTGTGTCACTACTCACCCCCCTCTCTCTGTCACTGTCACCCCCTCTCTCTGTCACTGTCACCCCCCTCCCTCTGTCACTGTCACCCCCTCTCTCTGTCACTGTCACCCCCCTCCCTCTGTCACTGTCACCACCCTCCCTCTGTCACTGTCACCCCCTGTCACTGTCACCCCCTCCCTCTGTCACTGTCACCCCCCTCTCTCTGTCGCTGTCACCCCCTGTCACTGTCACCCCCCTCTCTCTGTCACTGCCACCCCCTCTCTCTGTCACTGTCACCCCCTCCCTCTGTCACTGTCACCCCCCTCCCTCTGTCACTGTCAACCCCCCTCCCTCTGTCACTGTCACCCTCCTCCCTCTGTCACTGTCACGCCCTCCCTCTGTCACTGTCACCACACTCCCTCTGTCACTATTCACCCCCCTCCCTCTGTCACTGTCACCCCCTCCCTCTGTCACTATCACCCCCCTCACTGTGTCACTACTCACCCTCCCTCCCTCTGTCACTGTCACCCTCTCCCTCTGTCACTGTCACCCCCTCCATCTGTCACTGTGACCACCCTCTCTCTGTCACTGTCACCCCCTCCCTCTGTCACTGTCACCCTCTGTCACTGTCACCACCCTCTCTCTGTCACCCTCTGTCACTGTCACCCCCCTCCCTCTGTCTCTGTCACCCCCTCCCTCTGTCACTGTGTCACCCCCTCCCCCTGTCACTGTGACCACCCTCTCTCTGTCACTGTCACCCCCTCCCTCTGTCACTGTCACCCTCTGTCTGTCACCCCCTCCCTCTGTCACCCCCCTCCCTCTGTCACTGTGTCACCCCCTCCCTCTGTCACTGTGTCACCCCCTCCCTCTGTCACTGTCACCCCCTCCCTCTGTCACTGTCACCCCCTCAATGTGTCACTACTCACCCTCCCTCCCTGTGTCACTGTCACCCCCTCCCTCTGTCACTGTCACTCCCTCCATCTGTCACTGTGACCACCCTCTCTCTGTCACTGTCACCCCCTCCCTCTTTCACCCCCTCCCTCTGTCACTGTCACCCCCTCCCTCTGTCACTGTCACCACCCTCTCTCTGTCACCCTCTGTCACTGTCACCCCCTCCATCTGTCTCAGTCACCCCTCTGTCACTGTCACCCCTCCCTCTGTCATTGTCACCCACCTCCCTCTGTCACCCCTCCCTCCCTCTGTCACTAGTCACCCCTCCCTCTGTCACCGTGTCACCCCCTCCCTCACTGCCACTAGTCACCCCTCCCTCTGTCACTAGTCAACCCTCTCTCTGTCACCCTCTGTCACTGTCACCCCCTCCCTCTGTCTCTGTCACCCCTCTATCACTGTCACCCCCTCCCTCTGTCACTGTCACCCACCTCCCTCTGTCACCCCTCCCTCCCTCTGTCACTAGTCACCCCTCCCTCTGTCACCGTGTCACCCCCTCCCTCACTGCCACTAGTCAACCCCTCACTCCGTCAGTGTCACTAATCACCCGCACCATCCCTCTGTCACTGTGTCACTGTGTCACTAGTCAGCCCCTCCCTGTGTCACTAGTCAGCCCCTCCCTACGTCACTGTGTCACCCCCACCCTCCCTCTGTCACTAGTCACCCCCTCCCTCCCTCTGTCACAAGTCACCCCCCTCCCTCTGTCACTAGTCACCCCCTCCCTCTGTCAATGTGTCACCCCCCTCCCTCTGTCAATGTGTCACCCCCTCCCTCTGCCACTAGTCACCCCCTCCCTCTGTCACTGTGTCACCCCCTCCCTCTGTCACTGTCACCCCCTCCCTCTGTCACTGTCACCACCCTCTCTCTGTCACCCTCTGTCACTGTCACCCCCTCCCTCTGTCTCTGTCACCCCTCTGTCACTGTCACCCCCTCCCTCTGTCATTGTCACCCACCTCCCTCTGTCACCCCTCCCTCCCTCTGTCACTAGTCACCCCTCCCTCTGATCACCGTGTCACCCCCTCCCTCACTGCCACTAGTCACCCCTCCCTCTGTCACTAGTCAACCCTCTCTCTGTCACCCTCTGTCACTGTCACCCCCTCCCTCTGTCTCTGTCACCCCTCTGTCACTGTCACCCCCTCCCTCTGTCACTGTCACCCACCTCCCTCTGTCACCCCTCCCTCCCTCTGTCACTAGTCACCCCTCCCTCTGTCACCGTGTCACCCCCTCCCTCACTGCCACTAGTCAACCCCTCACTCCGTCAGTGTCACTAATCACCCGCACCATCCCTCTGTCACTGTGTCACTGTGTCACTAGTCAGCCCCTCCCTGTGTCACTAGTCAGCCCCTCCCTACGTCACCCCCACCCTCCCTCTGTCACTAGTCACCCCCTCCCTCCCTCTGTCACAAGTCACCCCCCTCCCTCTGTCACTAGTCACCCCCTCCCTCTGTCAATGTGTCACCCCCCTCCCTCTGTCAATGTGTCACCCCCTCCCTCTGCCACTAGTCACCCCCCTCCCTCTGTCACTGTGTCACCCCCTCCCTCTGTCACTGTGTCACCCCCTCCCTCTGTCACTAGTCACCCCCTCTCTCTGTCACTGTCACCCCTCCCTCCCTCTGTCACTAGTCATCCCCCTCCCTCTGTCACTAGTCACCCCTCCCTCCCTCTGTCACTAGTCACCCTTCCCTCTGTCACTGTGTCACCCCCTCCCTCAATGCCACTAGTCACCCCTCCCTCTGTCATTAATCACCTCCACCCTCCCTCTGTTACTGTCACTAGTAACCCCCTCCCTGTGTCACTAGTCACCCCCCTCCCTGTGTCACTAGTCGCCCCCACCCTCCCTCTGTCACTAGTCACCCCTCCCTCTGTCACTGCGTCACCCCCTCCCTCAATGCCACTAGTCACCCCTCCCTCTGTCATTAATCACCTCCACCCTCCCTCTGTTACTGTCACTAGTAACCCCCTCCCTGTGTCACTAGTCACCCCCCTCCCTGTGTCACTAGTCGCCCCCACCCTCCCTCTGTCACTAGTCACCCCTTCCTCCGTCACTGTGTCACTAATCACTCCTTGTGTCACTGTGTCACCCCCACCCTCCCTCTGTCACTGTGTCAACCCTCCCTGTGTCACCCCATCCCTCCCACTGTCATTGTGTCACTCCCTCCCTCTGTCATTAGTCACCCCTCCCTCCCTCTGTCACTAGTCACCCCCTCTCTCTGTCACTAGTCACCCCTTCCCTCCCTCACTCTGTCCTTAGTCACAACATCTCTCCCTCTGTCACTAGTCACCCCATCCCACCTCTAGTGACAGAGTGAGGGAGGGGGTGACTAGTGACAGAGAGAGGGAGGATGTGACAGAGGGAGGGATGGGGTGACTAGTGACGGAGGGAGGGAGGATGTGACTAGCCACGGGAGGGGCACCCTATAGTGTCAGAAAAAACGCTTTGTTTTCTTGAAACTATAGTGATCCTTTAACATTTAGTTAAGCACATATATTTGTGCATTCAAAGGGCCTGGGATCTAATTTTGCCCGGGGGCCCCAAAGGCTCTCAGTCCGCCCCTGCCCCCAGTGACTGTCTGGTAGATGTTTTACATTGCAGCACTAGTTGCAAAAGGGTCACAGCACCCAGACCACTTCAAGGAACTGAAATGGTCTGGGTACCTACAGTGTCCCTTTAAGATGTGCAATTAAATTGTGCGTTTATAGTCCCTCCAAAGCATTATGGTCCAATATAATACTGTTCTCCATATAAAAGAAACTGCACAGCACTGCTGTTGATCATTACCATGCATAGGAAGGTTTATCACATATGTAAGGCTGGGCCTGTAGTTGTGGGAAGGGCTTGGGTCACCTTTATAATGGCATCCAATCCTCTCCCACTTTATCGTGGTTGGTCTGGCGAGTTAAACTTACCTGTATCCCATTGGTCCAGTCTCCTGGCTTGTTGCCTGTTTTTCTTCACGTTTGCCAATTGCTGAACTTCACCTCCCACGTGTTTTACCTGTACGATCACTTCACGGAGGTCCTGCTGCCGGGCGCCTGTTTTTTCCATGAGGTCTGATCGCTACACAGTGAGTTGCCATGCCTGACCTCTGGCACCCTGCTGGGATGCTCAGCCAGCTGGTATATGGTCTACCTCGCTCATGGTGCTCAGGCTGCGGGTATGGTGTATGCCTCTCTTATGGTGCTCGGCCAGCTGGTATTGTGTCTGCCACTCATGGCGCTCAGACAGCTGGTCTGGCGTTTGACACTCTCTTGGTGCTCAGCCAGCTGGTCTGGTGTTTGCCATTCTTATGGTGCTCAGCCAGCTGTTATGGTGTCTGCCACTCTCATGGTGCTCAGCCAGCTGGAATGGTCTCTGCCACTCTCATGGTGCCCAGCCTGCTGGTCCAATGTTTGCTGCTCTCATGTTGCTTGGTCAGCTGGTTTGGTGTCTGCGGCTCACATGGTGCTCAGCCGGCTGGTATGGGGTTTGCCACTCACATGGTGCTCATCTGGTATGGGATCTAGCACTCTTGGTGCTCAGCCAGCTGGTAAGTTTACCATCACCAGTCTTTTTATTGGTCAAACCTCTAGGGTGTTTGATAAGTCATGCAGCCAGGGAATTGTGTTCTAGTTCTGTGTGTGTTATATATTCCCATATGGTGTGTAATAGTTAATCCCCCCCCCCATAGTACATTTTCTATTTTGATACATGAAGTATGTATAAATAAATAAATTGAGAAAAAAAAAAAAGGTAAAAGGACACAACCTTTAATGTAACATTGGAAAAAAAATGTATGGTGCATTAGGTTTTCACATTTCATAATCCGGTATATGTCATGGGTGCATATTTCTCACACATGTTAAATTATTACGGTAGTCATTGTATTGTGGGTAAGTGTGACTTAGCAACGTGTGTTTTGCTATTTCTAGTGACTCTCCCCTGCTCGCTTGTTTGGTGTATGCCTGTCTCATTCACTTAATTGGCGTTTTTCAGCGTTGAGGTTCGCTCCATTACGCCTCTAAGGTACTCACTGGCATACTCTTGTTACTGGGTCTCTGTCCCTTGACCTGGATTGCCAGATGGCTCTTAACCTTTTGGTCTTTTCTGGGTTGGTCACGGTTTTGTACTTATTTTTGCCATGATCCTATACCCTCCTTGGTTTCCCTTCTCTATGGTGTAGGCCCATGTTTTGCTTATCTGGGTGGCATGCTTCATCCAACCATTGTCCTGCCCGGGAGCTCGTCCTTCCTGGCAGCATTTGCCTTTCTTGCCTCTTGTCCAACTGTGTGGTAGGTCACTTTCACTTATTCCGGTCCGTGATCCGGTCCACGCTGTAGCATACGTTCTCAATCACCATTCCAAATGGGTCTATGATCTGACTCTCACAGAGGCATACGTTTTCAGTCGCTATTCTAAATGGATCCACTATCTGGCCACACAGATGCATACGTTCTCATACTCTAGTCTAATTGGGTCCACGACCCGGCCGCGCAGAGGCATACGTTCTCGGACTCCATTCTACATGGGTCCACGATCTGGCCCACGCTGAGGTCCCCTATTTACTAGATAGTACTGGTTGTTAGGGATCTAGGTGCTCACTATGGTAGGTTTCTGGCCTCTATGCCATAGTCTAGTGGTCCCATACTCGGAGGACAACGCCACCGGACCAATGCATAGTTATTAAATTCGCATTGTTGCATAGGGAGGGCCTCACCTGTCACTCCCATTCTTTCTTATGCTTTAGTAGACACCGAGAGGCCATCACCTGACCACCCGCGTTTCGGTGGCCTCTACCTCCCTTAGGGCCGATGCAGATAGAGCCTCTCATGCCGCTTGGCAACTAGCAGGGCCTCACCTGTCACCCTCAGTAGTTAAATTCTTCGTCACTTGGCAATAGCAATATATGGATCAAACTAATGGTGGCTTTGTATAGTCGTATGTCTCCCAAGTTACTAGGGTACTGTCTCTACCCAACACCTCATCCACTTATACATTATATATACCAGAACTGGTTAGGGATTTGTCAGGTATGCGTGACTTATCTAAGTAATTTTGAAGTGTGGTAGAACGAATATATTTTGTATGGTACACTTCTTTTTGCCCTCTTTCTTACAGGCCTAATGCCTTGTCGGTTCCGGCTCACCACAACCGACTGCGGTTATTAACTATGATGTTTATTACTAATTATATGTTATCTAACCATTACGGCAATATTGCCCCGACCACAAATATATATGGCCTGTATAGTCTTATTTTAGATGGCTTGCCCAAATTGCTGATCACATTAAGTGTTTGAGATCAGAATTTGCAATATGTCAATTTAATAAGACATTTATAGCACAAGCGGTATCACCTAGAGCTTAGATATACAAATTCAACATCTTTTTAAATGAATATGAATTACACATTTGCCAAATTTATTCTTTCTAATACAGTTAAAATATCATAATCTAGCAATATTGTATAAAATACAAATATATAAGGGAAAAAAAAAGTATCTAAAAAAGAAATTAGAACAATTATCCATTTATATCTTCCACATGGTGAGCTGTCTGTTCTGTTGATAATACACGTTACAGGAATTTTGCTCTTAGAACATCAGTATAGTTCGGATGCTAGAAAAAAAAAAAAAATAGGTTAAAATAAGCAAATAAATAAGACAGAATGTGTTTTGTGTAGAATGTGTTTTGTGTTTTAAAGGAACAATTCACAAAAAAGCAAATCTGTATATTGAGGTGTGTGTGTATATATATATATATATATATATATTCCAAGTATGTAATAAGTCTGCACTCACGGTCTTCTTTAAATAAAATTTATTTTATTGCATCAAAAAGGGTCCAGGGAGATCAACGTTTCCTGATGAAAGTCCCAGTAAGGGACTGAAACGTTGATCTCCATGGACCCTTTTTGATGCAATAAAATAAAAGTGTATTTAAAGACAACACAAACACACACACACACAAAAATGTAATGAATTTTGCATTTTTTTTTCCTTTGGGGTTTTTCTTGACTTCCCTAGGGCGCTTCTTAAGGAGGTGGGGGCGCAGATGTGGGACCCATTCTTTGTGTGCCACAGGTGAAGGCACTTGGCGCTAGGAAGCACTTACATGGCTGCAGACTAGCACCCGGTGCCTTCAACCTCTGGCTACAAAGATCACAGAGCTGCCCCCCTTACACACCTGTTATGCCAGCTACACACAGGTGCATCGCACGATCACTCCGCCCTTCCCCTGCACTCTGGGTCAAGTGGGTGGGAGGATAGTGGGGGCGGAGCTAAAAGAGAGTCAAGCAGCCAGGCTTGAACTGGGACCTACAGATAAACTATTTGAAATGAGGGACTTTATGGTGTGTGTGTATTTGTGTCAGTCTGTTTCAGTCAGTGTTTGTCTGCTTGGGTCTGCCTGTGTGTGTGTCAGGATCTTTTTTGCCTAGGGCTGCAAAAATCCTTGCACCGGTCCTGTATAGAATCTGCAGCTACTGCATGCCCACCCCTTCTTCCCCTTAACAGACTTTCTTATCTGTGCCAGGGAATAATCATAGAGATTTGAGCTATATTTAAAGGACCACTCTAGGCACCCAGACCACTTCAGCTTAATGAAGTGGTCTGGGTGTCAGGTCCAGCTAGGGTTAACCCATTTTTTTTATAAACATAGCAGTTTCAGAGAAACTGCGATGTTTATAAATTGGTTAAGCCTTCCCCCTAATCCTCTAGTGGCTGTCTCATTGACAGGCGCTAGAGGTGCTTGCGTGATTCTCACTGTGAAAATCACAGTGAGAGCACGCAAGCATCCATAGGTAAGCATTGTAAATGCTTTCCTATGCGACCGGCTGAATGCGCGCGCAGCTCTTGCCACGCGTGCGCATTCAGCCGACGGGGCGGAGAGGAGGAGGAGAGCTCCCCGCCCAGCGCTGGAAAAAGGTAAGTTTTACCCCTTTTCCCCTTTCCAGTGCCGGGCGGGAGGGGGACCCTGAGGGTGGGGGCACCCTCAGGGCACTCTAGTGCCAGGAAAACGAGTATGTTTTCCTGTCACTAGAGTGGTCTTTTAAGCTCACTGAGTAGAAGACATACTCTCTGCACAAGCACCTGCATTTGAATTTAGCTCCGCAAAGCTAAACTAGCAAAAAGATGCTGACAGCCAGGGAGGTATATCAGCGTTCATTTATAAACCTGTCAATTTCTACAATGTCATATCTGCGTGGTAGTTACTTTTGGAATGGTGGAACTTTTCTTCATATTTGTATACTGTACTATGTTTTTATAAAAATATTTGTTTGCACTTTTTTAAGAAATGAAACACACTTGAGACTCTTGTCGCAAATAAAGAATTTCAGCAAGGTAAGGGGCTTTATATGTTTGGACTAATCTTTTAACCGCTTCACAACATCCAACGGAAATGTTTTGTCATGCTTGTGCTACCGTTGTGCTCACAACGTTCAGAGCCAAGGGAGGCTGCTGCAATTGTCATCTGACTCTGATTATTTTATTATTATTATTTCGTAATTCTATGTAGTTAATTAGGATGGGTGATAATTCATGGGAAATTGAATAGTTTAGTGTTACGTTAGGGGTAAAAAGACAAAAAAATAAAAGATTGAAACAATTAATAACATTATTTAGTTAAAGTTTGTGTGTAAAAAGTTTAAAATGCTTAGAAAATTCAGTGCAGAGGCGGATTCAGAATTCTGTCAGCAAAAGAGAGTTGACAGACAGTGCCTCAGAATTTGATGCAGGTTTATACAGTGATTAATATCTAATTTAAGAAATGGTAGGCCTTTGGTGGGGTAGTATTTTAACAACCTGTTAAAATACTACATATTCACCGTAGAACCAGCATCAAAATTGAAATGTAAAAAAAAACTGAAATGTCTGTGTCTCAAAATTTGCCAATTCCACATCCACATATATTTGAAAGAGGTACACATGGGGTTTTGCTGTACTAAGACGACATAGCTGAGCAACATATTAAGCGTTATACTGCCGTAGCACACATAAGGATTGCAAAATATACAGCAACATCTCCAAGTGTGTGTGTGTGTGTGTCAAAAAGGCAGAAAGTACGGTTATTACTACTAGACTTGGTACAAACTAGCAAATAAACTTTTACTCAGCAGATGTAGGTGAACACTAAATTTTGTTCAGGAATAGCACACATCAGCTTTAAGAAATACCCATCAAAAGATCCTTGTTATAAGTTTGTATGTCAAAACACTGAAAAACACATTTTCACTACAATATTTAGCAGAGATTGGCAGTGAAATTGCTATCTAAAAAGTGTCAAAATAACCTTAAGTAAATAGCTTGTGATGTCTATTTTATATACATATATACTTTTGTGCGGCAATTTTGTTTTCTTTGATGACTATTAAAGAATCACTATAGTGTCAGGAAAACAAAGCGGTTTTACTGACACTATAGTGCCCTAAGGGTGCCCCCAACCTCACGGTCCCCCTCTCGTTGTGCTGAAGGGGTTAAAACCCCTTCAGCAGCTTACCTTATTCCTGCACTGGGCTCCCTCGGTGCTGGTGACATCTCCTCCCCGTCCGATGTCAGTGGAGCCGAATGCGCATGTGCGGCTTTCCTATGGACGCAGAATTCGCATCCAGCATGGCAGATGCGCCTCTAGTGGCTGTCCGGAAGACAGCCACTAGAGGCTGGATTAACCCCAAATGTAAACATAGTTTCTCTGAAGCTTACAAGACAAACATACCAAATTTTAAAATCGCTCCACATTAAAAGTTTATTTTTCTCCTTGTATTTTGTGACCTGTAACTACCAAAAAAAAAAAAAACTTTAAATCCTTGACATATTATATATTCTGTAAATCAGAACAACTAAATGAATTTATTTTTAATTGCTTTCCCTAACTTGCACTAATTATGGGCACATTATTATGGCAAAAACTGTAAAAATATATATATTTTTTCCTTTTTATTTGCATTTTTTTACACCCTGTTCCAAATTATTATGCAAATTCTATTCTGTCACAAAGATTAAATATTTTGTTTTTCAGTTTAACTCATGGATGGCATTGTGTCTCAGGGCTCTTTTGATCACTGAAAACAATCTTGGACACCTGTGATAATTAGATTGCCAGGTGAGCCCAATTTAAGAAAAAACTACTAAAGGAGGGTGTAGCAGATGGTGTCAGGGCTGTCCTAAAAGACTGTACTATTATTGCAATTTGTGTATTATTTTTATTCCTATGGTTAAAATGTCTGTGGATTCGTATAATGGTTCGGTAGTTTCCATCCATACTCCATACGAATGTAAACAGGCCGCAAATGTTTATTTTTTTATATGTCCCAATATTTTGGGGGCTACCCCAATTAAAAATAAATAAATAAATAAATAAAAAAAACAGTGTTGGCTACCTCCTCCTCCTCCACCGCCGCTTCGACCTACACCGCCACGGTCACCGCCTCCTCAACCTACAGGTCACTTAGTATAAACTATGTATACAATAGCGGAGGCTTGTGAAGGCCTTTTCTCCATGCATCAGGAGTTGAGCTCAGTTTAAACAATGAAAGAGAATTTGGGTCTTGTGAGCTAGACCCTGGCTGTGAATTGTCAGGGCTAGTCATCATTATCTTGTATAATTCCGCTTTCCTATGGTATGGTATCCCTCTACGCCTGAGTTCTGCTGCGATCTTTGGGTTTGTCCAAGCTTTTAATGAACAGGGACTAGAGGGGTCTTGACTTTCTGCTGCTGTAGGAGACGTAGTTGGAGGTCTAGCTGGCATGCTGGGTAGTGAGAAATCGTCGCAACACACTATAAATAAGATTTAGACATGATTTTGACTTGCTGTAATTGAAATACTTGCACTATCTGGCTTTTAATTGCCTGGTGGCGAGGAACTTACTTACCAGTGGGATGGTGAGGCCCTGCTGATGCCAAGTGGCTGATAGAGGCTGTCTATGATTTGGCCCTGTGCTGTGCCTTTGAGCGAAGGCAGGGTGTAGGCCACTGGGGAACTAATACATATTATTGGGATGGGGAGACGTGACGCCCTAACTAGTGCTCTTGAGTAAATGGTGTGAGACGACTAGCTATGATTTGGACCGTTTGGGCTGGAACCTCTATGTGAGGATGGGTGTTGGTCTCGCAGGATTACGATTCGCCTTGGGCCGTTTAGTACCCTAACTGCCAGTATAACGTTGTTTGGTGTAAGTGGTATGTTTGAGACCACGTACCTGGTCGTTTCTCAGAAAAGGGATGTAATCAGTCGTGGGGCTTCTGAGATTATTGACTTGTGCCACCTATGAAACCAAGACTAACATTGGTGTCTTTTTTATGGTAAAGTGTGGTTTTAGGATAGATATAAGTGATGCATACCTGGGACAACAGTTGGTCTTCTAAGGGGTGGCCGGTGTGGTTGGTTACTTCTGGATCTAACAGCTTAAGGGAATGAAGTGACTTTTATTTAATTTCACATACGTTAAGCATGATTTTTTCATATGGTGTACCCTTGTTTGTACTTGTGATGTATTATGACCTGAACGTCAAAGTAACGATGCTAAATGTTAGCTTTTTGTATGTATAAATGGCTTTTAGCATAGTGAAAAAAACAGTAGTATACCAACTAGACTTAATTACTCAATCTGCTAAATTGAAGGGGTTCCAGGTGAACCTCACTAGCACCCAAAATGATAAACCAGAGAAAAAAAGTGGAAAACACCTTCAAATGAGCATGTAATCAATACAACTTGGAGAATGTATCCAGAATATGAATATTCAATATGAGAATATAGTGCAATCTGAAATAATAAAAATATATATCATAGCGTAATACAGTTTAAATAAAATAATAGGAGTGTAAAGCTAAATATTAAACTCACAAACGAAAATGCAAATCAGGCCTCTCACCCCCCTGGGGTATATAAGTATATGTCTTGATAGTAGATCAAAAACGAAGTATGTCTTAAAGAAATGGATAAAAAGAGCCATACATGGTGAAGTATGTATAAAATAGTACAAAAAATATTTATTGGGAGCACTTACAGACATAAAATGGTAGTAGGCATATCTCCACTCTCAGTGGAACTGGATGGCAGTGTAGAAATAGACAGCACAAATCCAATTCGAAGTAGTAGAGAGCAGGAACAATAAATCAGCATACAAATAAAAATAAAATATAAATTAAAATAGCAAGCAATAAAGTCCAATATCCAACGCGTTTCGTCCAGGTAAATAAAGGACTTCTTCAGGGATATGTAGAGAATCATCCGTGGAGGGGCTTCTTATACCCATCGCAATCTTCTTTCATGCCGTTCACCGGCAGCGTGCGTTCCAGATTGGAACGCAAGAGGGAACTTCCTGTATCGTCCGTCTTTCAAATTGCGCATGCGTGAAAAGACAAAGTTCTATGCGCTCGAGAATCGAGCTCGTTGATGCGCATGCGTGAGGTCTGAATAAAGAGAAAATGTACACAACAGGCGAACATGTCGCCATATGGATAAATACCGAGATCCACATACTGTAAAAAGAACCTATTTAAGCAAACAGCAACTAGAATAGGAACAAAGAAGTATATGTGAAGCCAATAACAAATAAATATGGCTGTAAATCGTTACCAGAATAGATGAATGTATATTTAGAGACAAAGACATTATTTTAAACATGTATTTAGAAACTAAGGTATTATATAGAACATACCTAGAGAAATAAAAAATAAATAAAATATAAAAATAAAATACAGCAAAAAAATATATAATAATACTATCAAAGATGATAGCAACAAAGCCAAATATAAATACAATAATATAATCAAATGAATAGTTAATGTTAATGAGAGAAAAAGGAAAATACCATATCTAAAAAATGATAAAAAATCTAATAAAATGTACTAATAGAATGCTAAATAAGGCCCTGTAGGTCTATTTCAGCATTAAGACCACAGTGTAATATTCTTAAAGTGTATATCCAGAAAGCTTCTTGGCGAATTAGTTCTTGGAGTTTATCTCCTCCCCTACATCCTAGGGTGACATGTTCTATGCCAAAGGCTTGGAAATTTTCCCACCTAAAAAGTGGACACGTACTACAATGTTTTGGAACACTATGATCGAGTTTGCCCTTTTTTTTCTCTGGCTTTTAGCATAGTCTTACCTCTAGTGTTTGTATCTGGTACGACTCCAATGGTTTTAGGTAATAAGTATGTGTAGGTTTATTCTGATTAACGTGTTTCTGTGAGTGT
Source organism: Pelobates fuscus (assembly GCF_036172605.1). NCBI lineage: Eukaryota > Metazoa > Chordata > Amphibia > Anura > Pelobatidae > Pelobates > Pelobates fuscus. The sequence continues at coordinate 187,914,794 of NC_086322.1, read as the reverse complement.
GGCCAGCTGCCTTCATCTTATTACCGAAATACTGTATTATGTCTGTGTTTAGAAACAGCTATGGATTGGGAATTTTGACTTACTGGTTGTACTTGTGAACTGTAGACATATTCTTTAATGGAATGGTAATCGTTAAAACGTTATTTAGATGATGGGGTTCTGACTGTAATAATTTGATTGACGAAGATTAGGATTTGTTATATTTGCTTTGTGCCTGAGCCTCCCTCCCCACCCCCCTTCGTTGTATGGCATGTACTATTTATTTGACGTGCCGTATGTATCAGGGAAATCAAAATGACAAAGGATGAATATTCAGAGAGTATGGCTCGGGTTCTGGAATACATAATGACTGTGTGAGCATGCCTATGATAACGCCTTGTGACTCGGCCTGTTACCCCTGAAATCACCAGGCCATAGGTTAAAAAGTATACTACAAGCTTGTTATCGTGGCTGGGGAGTTTAACTAACTGCCCATATTCGTCATACTTATTTGTGACTGATTAGCTGTTTTATGCTTATTAGTAGCAAGTACGTACCCCTATTGATTACTGACTATGCAGAGGATTTTTTAAACATAATCGGAGTACGTTCAACGAGTAACTATTATTTATGCAGAGGAACTTTTATAATATTAGAAGTCAACATACTGTACTATTGATTATTGACTAAGCAGAGAAATCTTATAACTATTAGTGATAATTGCATACAACAAACGATTGTTCTCTATGCAGCATAATTATTTAAATATTAGCAGTAAATACGTTCCACAAGTGACTGTTATCTATGCAGAGGAATTTTTATGAACATTAATAGTGATTATGTTGAACCAGCGATTAATATCTATGCAGATCAATTCTTATTACCGGTAAATACTTTTAGCAAGCTATTGTGATTTATGTAGGGGATTCAAGAAACGTATTCTTTTATCCCATGTTCAGTATTCTTAATTTTGTGAGTTTTACTTTTATGTGCAAGTATATATATATATATATATATATATATATATATATATATATTTGTCTCTGGGTTGTTGCCCTTGCTGCATACATCATGTCTTATCTCTGCCAATATTTAAATTACCGGTAGTTGCATTTCTTAGCTCAGGCTTGAATGAATAGTTACAGAGAAGTAAACATTGTGTCTATCTTTGCCTTGTAATACAAAATGAAGTCACCTCTATTCTGATGGTGACTTACAGTATACACTGTATACAAAATGTCTGCCAGTATAAATATACTGACATAAAGAACAAATAAATACTCCTGTGCTCTGGTGCTGAAGCCATGTAATGATGGCCTAGCAAGTGAGATATGCTCCACTGGAACAACTTTTCCACACAGCACTTTTATAAAAATGTAAAATATTGGGGTATTCTTGCAGAAAATGTTGTGCAATTTATGAAATTGTTAATTTACTTATGCTAATTATCTACTTGCTTTATGTTACCTCTATTCACAATCTTTATATAGAAAAGAATAGCAGGCTGTGTAGTTTCCATATATTTCTTATGGCTTGTTTATATATCATGCATGACAGAAGACACAATGTTTTATAGCCTTGCAAATCGTCTGTTTCCCTGTATAGTGCTCTTTTATAATAACTATTTGTTCCTATCAAGACTTTGCCAATTAATATCCTTGTTAAGAGTGTATTGAACAAATATGCCATCTTTTCAAATAATGAGAAGAACCCACAGCAGAATCCTGTGTCCCAAAACATATGCAACAGGGCTCTGTGGCCGGCAGGGGACTTCAAAAAGCATTGACTTGGAAATATTGTGCTGTTATAGTATGCCAAGAACTTTTTAACATATTGTAATTATTAAAGATTTCAAAACACACTTACATACTGTATGTAATAAATAAATGTGGAATGAGTACAGGTGTGCCGAGCTTTGCCGTAGGCTCAAAAAAAAAATCTACTCTTAGCCAAGGATAGGAAGGATGCTAGCTGTTTAACAGTCATATTTAATTATTTCTGTGTTTGGCTTTGGTTGTCCATTGCTTGCATAAACATGTGCAAATACACAGTTTTATGATTTATCTCTGCTCCTTATTATAGTTAATTATAGGACAATTAATTGGGCAAAAAACCTGGTATGTGTAATGCAAAATATGTTTTCTAAACCTCACTGTCAGTGGCTTAACCAATATAAATTGTGGTAAGAAAATGGATAACAGATGACTGGATATTTATTGCCTTCTATTATGTTTGGGAATCACTATATTTGGGCAGAAGGCTAGGCATCTATTGGTCCTACAAATCAGTGGGCTAGATGTAGCTTTCTCTAGTTATTATAGGCTCGCTGTAGAGTCCCAGGTACTAGAGATGACTAAAACATGAGAGAATATTATTCTGCCCACCTAACAACGACCCTGATGCTAGTAGTCATTGCCAACCTTTTTAAAGTTCAATCAGGAATCAATAAATGTAGGCCACAACAGCAAATATGATCTTGGATGTTTTTCTAACTAACATTACAATAAATATATTATTTAGATAAATATGTAGATATATTAGGAAAAACAAAACTCTATGGATTCTTAAATAAAGTTAAACACTCAGTAAATACTCATTTTGTTTTGTGAATCTTTATATTGGAAAACGATGAGTCAAAAATACTATCAACTACATAATAATACTGGCATGGAACATAAACAAGACATGCATTTATTTTGTCATGTCACCATACTCTTTATGGTGTTACCATTATCACATCACTTTTCCTAGGTATATATTAAGAAGTTGTCAATAACACTTCTATTTCCTCCAGATTGAGCATCCTGTCTCTGAAGTAATACGATGAAGTAAAGCCGAAATAAACGTATCAATACAATAGATAAAATAAAAATAAAACATTAAATGGATACTATAATGTAAGAATACAAAGCTGTATTGCTTACATTATTCTCTTTCGTACGACTCTCCCTTGCACCCCCCTTGCATTGCATGGGCTAAAAAACTATTTCTGTATGCCCCTGATTCCAGCGTTCTCCGATCTCCCTCGGCCCTAGGGCCCAATGTGAGCATTGTGAGCGCCACATGCGCATTAGGTCTTCCCCATACAGAAGCATTACTGCGATGCTTTCGTATGGGGTTTTACGGACACTGGATATCCTCATGCAGAGGATAACAAACAGTGCCGCTACTGGCTGTCTGAAATTATGCTATGTTTCTCTAAAACAGCAGTGATTTACATTGCAGGACTAAGAGGGACAGGGACACTGCACCCAGACCACTTCAATGAGATTAAATGGTCTGGGTGCCTATAGTGTCCCTTTTAATGTTAATGATAACTGTGCAGCTATAAATGCCCTGCTGGGTATGGCACTAGCAGGGATATTTACAGTGAATACTCAATTGGTGAATAACCATGTAATTTTCCTTGGAAAAGTGAAACACAGGTCAAATAATTTAGGTTTTTCTGTATTTTTGTTTTCAAAATGTTGTCATCTGAGTGTTCCACAGAGAAAAATAATAAATTCTCAATTTCAAATTCAAGCAGGGGCGGCTCTAGAGTTTGCAAGGCCTTAGGCAAAACTCAAAAATGGGGGGGGTGGCTCAGTGAGGGTGTGAGAGGGGACAGTGTGAGGGAAGGAAGGAGTGACAGGGGCCGAGTGAGGTGGTGACGGGGGACAGAGTGAGGGAAGGAGGGAGTGACAGGGGGCTTAGTGAGGGAGTGACGGGGACAGAGTGAGGGAAGGAGGGAGTGACAGGGGGCCGAGTGAGGAGGGGACAGAGTGAGGGAAAGAGGGGGTGACAGTGACAGGGTGAGGGAAGGTGGGGTGACAGGTCGCAGAGTGGGGTGACAAGGGGCAGTGTCATGGAGGCAGGGGGTAACGGGGCAGAGTAAGAGGTGACAGGAGGCTTAGTGAGGGGGTGACAGGTGGCAGTGTCCGGGAGGGAGGGGGTGACTGGTGGCAGTGTCAGGGAAGGAAGCGTGATAGTAATACCTTTCATTTCCCTGGTGGTCCAGTGTCCTGTGTCCTGGTGGTCATGTGGGCTTCCTATCAGGTCTGTAGCTCCACCGGGTGCAGAGCTGCAGACCACATCATTGGAGTCTCTCGATCTCCATTGCTGTGGAAACCTGTGGCAACACTCTGGCCAGGGATCACAAGACACTTTAGTCTGCAGCTCATACCCGTTGGAGCTGCAGACTGAAGGCTGGCTCTCTAGGCAGATGAGAGGGGCTGAGACACGGCGGGAGCCAGCGGGCCCCTCCTGATGTTGGGTCCTCAGTCATGGACCAATGACCCAACAGTTCAGGCCGCTCTAAGGTGATTTAGGCGGCCGTGAGGCCCCAGCCAGAGAAAGGCCTTAGGTGGCTGCCTAAACCACCTAATTCGAGAGCCCCCTCTGAGTTAAAGTTATCACAACAAAATACATATGCCAACTTAACATTGCTACTGGTTACCTACAGTAAATTGTTTAATTAATGTTAAACTTTTTTGCTTTGTTTTTCATTAGTTTAGATTGAATCTATAGCCATATAACTGATAAAACAATGTTGATAAGAAAGCTTTACTGCCATATTAGTGCAGAGAAAAAAACGGGTCGCAAGAGTATTCTGAGAACGGACAGCAGCTAAAATAGCCTGCCCTTCAGTGGGTCCCCGCTCAGAACTCAAGCTGGTTTTAGCTCATCTTGTGCCATTACAGAGAGATCATATCTGAAGCATATCAGACTGGTCCCACCCATACGGGCAGTCCAGATCCGAAATGCCAGCAAGTTCTCTCTGCACGAGAGATACAGAAACCCCAGACGATCGTTTCAACCTTGTAAGGCATCATCAGTGAGGCATAGCTGATATCTCTTGATATCTCTCTAGGCACTGTGAGCAAGGGGTCCACGTCTGGATTACCCTTTAAACTTATGGAGAGCAAAAAACGGGTCGCAAGAGTATTCTGAGAACGGACAGCAGCTGAAATAGCCTGCCCTTCGGTGGGTCCCCGCTCAGAACTCAAGCTGGTTTTAGCTCATCTTGTGCCATTACAGAGAGATCATATCTGAAGCATATCAGACTGGTCCCACCCATACGGGCAGTCCAGATCCGAAATGCCAGGTAGGAAATTTCATCAAAAGTATAAATATATAAGGAAGAGACATGGAGGGAGAGGGGGGAGAGAGAGAAAAAATTAAAAAAAAGGGCTCTTATTATTATTATTATTATTATTATTATTAAAAAAAGGGGAATTATGGTATACATTTAAAACGTTCTCTCCTTTCTGTCCGGAAAATTATTGAATTGTGATTGAATTGTGATGTTTTTACATATACCTCATGTCATTTCCCTTCTAATGTCTAAATGTTCAATGTTTAAGAGCAAATTGTCTTTTGTAATATTGTATGTGAACACCTTTTTCTTCAAAGGAAAAAAAAAAAAGAAAAAAAAACAATGGAAGAAAAAGGGAGAAAAAATAGAAAAAAGCTTTTCAATAAAGATTAAATATTTAAAAAAAAAGAAGCATCTGTATGACCTTTCAAACATAGCAATAAAAAACATAGCAGTAAAAGACATAGCAATAAAATACAAAGCAATAACACCAGCACACACAGCCTTTAGCTGACTTCAACTGGCTTATATCTAGAGTAGGAAATTCTTAAGTCCATGGCCATCGGTAAGTAGACATATAGGTAATGTCGACTGCTTTGGGCTTTCTGTCAGATTGTGGGCTCCATCGTGAGGTTGACAGTGTGACACATTGCTGCTCTAATGGTAGGTGGGGGAGTAGGGCGCATGATTTAAACAAAACGGGCAGTGTTCACTGCTTGATGGGGTCAGTCCTGTATGGCCTCTGTCCCTCCCAACAGCTGTCACTTGCCGGTCTGAGGGTCCACCGCCGTTTCAACCAATTCCCTGGGTTGGTAAGTCCAGAGCAAGGTTGCGAGGTCTCGGGATCATCCAGGGGATGGTAGTCACGGGAGACATTCCTCCAACCCCAGGTCTTTGTAAAAGCTGACACCTTCTGTCCTTGGATTTGGTACCGTTGCACGGACAGGTCCTGGCCCCTTACGGGGCAGTTGGGAGGTCGGGGTATCATCTGCTGCCTGCGGCGTGCGACCTTCCGCCTGTGTGGTCAGTGTCTTAGGGACATGTCTTTGGTGGATTTCTGCCTGGGAAGGCTGCCGTTGATTTTGGTAGGCTGTTGGGTAGATGTGTTCCCCCTGCCGCCCCCTGTTTGGGCTGGATGGCGGCGGATCGTGCTTGCAGCTTGTCCCAGAAAGCCTGGAATATTGTGTCCAGCCTAGATTCTATGGTGCTTTGCTTGGGCCTCTGTGTCTGGTTGCAGGAAAGTGAGGCTTGTGAGAGGGCCCCTGCCATCTTGTGTGGTCTGGGCACCATTAGGTGGCTGCTGCAATCGGTGTGTTGATGCTGTATGGGTACGTTTGTCTGTTCACCCTGGGGGGACCGGGATAACCCCCACCGGTCCAAGGGGGGGGGATAGGAGATCAGCAGGTTCATTTAGTGAGTCCAGCGCCAGGGAGAGCGGCCGCCTCCCCCCAGCTCCAGACCCAGCAGGCCGCATGTGGCGTTCCGGTCTCCCGACCTCGACGGGCATCGGAGAGGTATCTCACGAATCAGCAGTGCATCCCAAGTGTGGGTAGTGCACCCCGGTGTCTTTTGTGGCTATATAGCCGTCGATTATTCCCCCAATTCTGCCCGCCAGACAGGAGCTCGTGGCTTGCACGTCTGCACTGCTCGGAGGTCAGGCTCCGCCCCCATTCCACTATATTTTGATTATGTTTATATATGTTTTTGAATATAAGTATTTGAAATTTTATGTAGAATGACATTTTAATACAAATATAAAAAGTTGTTTTTTTTCTAATTAAAGTTTTACTTTTCATCACACCTTTCTGCAGGATCTTTTTCTGTTTATTTTATTCACTTTTTACTCAAACAAATAATATAAAATATGATAATAAGAAAATGCACATATTATATAATGAAATAAAAGATCATATGGCATTAATTTTAACGAGCCATGAATCCATCTAGTTTAAGAAAACAGCTATTAGTAGAAATTGGTATAACTGCTGGTTTGCTAGCTGCTCATATATGAAATTTCAAGATTAACTGCAGTTGTTTTTTGATATTTATTTTTAAATGTGCAATGAGCCCATATCCCTTCTTAATACCGACACCAAAATACTGGCCAAACTATACGCACTAAGACTAAGTCCGATACTGCCACACATTATACACGACGACCAAATGGGGTTTGTGATGGGGCGCCAGGGGGCAGAAAACACCCTAGAAAGGTCCTCAACCTTATGCAAAGCCTAGGGACAACACAGGCAGGGGGGTTCTGCTTTCATTGGACGCGGAAAAAGCCTTTGATCGGCTGGGATGGGGGTTTCTGGAGGCGGCCCTACAGCGGTATGGGATCCCGGGGGGCTTCATTTCCGTGGTCAGGGCACTATATTCGGCACCAAGGGCTCAGGTTCTAAATTCAGGTTTCCTGTAAAAAAAAATTGATATCACCAACGGGACGAGACAGGGGTTGTCCCCTGTCCCCTCTGCTGTATGTACTGGCGCTGGAACCTTTGGCTGCGGCAATTAGGGCTCACCCAGATATTCATGGAGTTCAAGTAGGAGACAGGGAGTACACTCTCAACCTTTTTGCGGACGACATACTCCTGACCCTGACACAACCACAAATATCCTTGCCTAACCTACTACAGAGCATACAAGACTATAACAAAGTATCCTACTACAAACTCAATCTCACAAAAACACAGGCGCTGGGAATTCACATCCCAGGACGTACCCTACAAACACTGACGGACTCCTTTAACTTCGGCTGGAGAGACAATTACATAACTTTTCTAGGGATCAAGCTGGCCAAGACGACTCACCTAATGTTTAAATACAACTACGAGAAGTTATCGCAGGAAATCACACAGACATTAGACCAGTGGAACAGTGACTTTCACTCATGGCACGGACGCATAGCCGCATTTAAAATGTCACTGCTGCCAAAATTACAATATTTATTCCGTACGCTGCAGATTCCCATCCCTAGGCAATATATGATCCCATCCCTAGGCAAAGATATGCACTCTCCACAATCAAAAAGCCAACAGGGAAGGGAGGCATGAGCTTCCCAGACATTAAACTATATTACAAGGCCGCTATTCTGTCCATGTTGGCCACGGCACGTAGGGTGGAAAACCCACCGCAATGGGTAGCTATCGAATCCCATTGGTCATGCAGGGCTGGGATGCACCACCTATTTTGGGTACCAAAACACCTAAGACCAGCAACACCACATATGCTAGAGACCACTAAACTATTGATGCACACATGGGACACATACAGGGTGCACATTAGTGGCTCAAGAGTCACATCGTTAGCCTCGACAATGTATAGCATATATCTGAGGAACCACACATTCGACTATCGGACCTGGGCGAATGCAGGGTGAACACATATACACGACCTGTACAATGGGACCTCCCTGAAACAATTCCCGGACATACAAACACAGTACAAAGTACCAAATAAAGCACTTTTCTCATACTTACAGCTCAAGTCTATACTACAACAGTCCATGACCCCTCCTACGACAACCATGATCTCCAGATATGACACATGGTGCCCCCACGGCAAACCGCACAAGCGAGAGCTCTCAATGGAGCATTAATAAAGGCACACACACCTCCACAGACAACTTCATACAAGCATGGCACAAGGACCTGGGATGTACCTTTTCAGAGAACCAGTGGTCCAGAGCCTTCACAATTCCTAAAGGCAATACTGCTTGCATTACACACTTTGAACAAATAAGAAAACTACAGTATAGGTGGTATTTGGTCCCAACAAGGTTGGCACACATGTTCCCCGGCACCTCTGCCCAATGTTGGCGATGCAACCTGGACAGGGGTTCGTTATTGCATGTCTGGTGGACATGCAAAGACATCCTACCTTACTGGACCATGGTGAGCAAAATAATCGACCACCTACTTCCTGTGAAGTTGACATTAACCCCAGCAATATGCCTCTTATACATTTGGCCAGAGGGCATGTCCAAAGTCCACACTAAACTCCTATTCCACACGATAATATCCGCATGCAGCCTCATAGCAAAAACCTGGAAATCGCATGAAGTCCCCACAAAAACCAGGCTGGTTACCCAGATCCAAACGAATTGGGAATACGAACACATAGCGGCCCAACAGATTGGGACAGGAGGGGCAACTATAGAGGCGGCCACAATCTGGGAACAGTACTGGAGCACGGTGAAACTCCAGATAACTGGAGACAAGTAGGAATTACTGTACGAGCAGTCAGGGAAGGGATACCCTGAGGAAAAGGAAAGGGAAGAGAAAAAAAAAAAGTGCTACAGAGACGAACTGAAACTGTATACCTCACCAACACATACCAGGTAGATGTAACACATATAGATGAGACTAAATCCACTTGTGTATATAGGTTAACCCCTCCTCTCCTAGTCATCCGCACCCTTCCTCCAATCCTCTTCATGCAGCATTACAGGGTACAGAGGAACTCACAAAGGTATACCAGCATGTGAAAAATAGATTGTTCGCCATTGAGATACCCCAGGGATGAGGTACACAGTTAATGTTATCCAACGATACTAGCAGAACTGTAAAGTAACAAAAATGTCAAATTGGAAAATTGCTGTACCATGTAACAATGGAAACACTGTATGATGGAAATATGTGATGTACTACCCTACCCCCTAGCTCTCTTCTGTATCCTATGCCCTCATTTCTTGGAAAATAAAAATTGTCAAATTAAAAAAAAAAAAAAAAAATAAGTGCAATGAGCAGTATTAGGGGAATATAATAGCAGATGACCCATCAATATTGGGGCACTGTGATGTAGCACAATATCATCATATGGTGTAACCAAATTCCCACATCTGTGTGTTAAAATAGGTGATTTTAAGTAGCCTTGTAAGATTTAAAACTGTTTTTTTTTTTTATATGTGTGTTGTCCCTTAGTCTGTATTTTGCATATATGCTGGTCTTTATTGCAGCAGCACTGCTGAGAAAATGCATGTTCTAGGTGTGCAGAATTAAAAACAGGTGGTGCTGAGTAATAAAAAAAAAAAAAAAAATCACAACTAGGGCCTTCCAATATATGCATGAATATATGCATGAATTGTATATTCACAGCTCATATCACAATGTAATGCAATTATACATAATTCATAGTTTTCACTTCTTACACATTAGGGGCCACGTCAGAATAATCATGAATGCCCCTTTCAAACAACTATGACAATATGTACCAAAACACAAGCAGGTGCTACACTTGGAAAAGTCGTAAATAACAGGAAATCGCCTTGAAGCAGAATGGAGGTCATGTATAAAAAGTATTGTGTCCAGTTGTTCCTATGTATTCTCTGCTTTGTTTTCATAATTTTCCTCTTTGCTCCTTTTCTGTCAATTTTCTCCTTTTTTGTTCTTTTTTCATGGTTAACAAGTGCATTGCTTCAAAAGTATATAGCAGAAGCATAAACGTGTAACATTTTTTTCTGATATATGTTTCCCACTACTGTCAGAGTTTTTGTAGGAAAAATAGTCAGTTTGTTATTCCTTATAGCAGTGGTTCCCAACCCAGTCCTCAAGTACCTCCTACCAGGCCCAGGCCCTACCAGGCAGGATTTAGGGATTACCCAGTTGTGTTGAAGGTGTTTTTAGAAAAAGGAAAAAAAAACCTCTTTAGATACAACAGGGTAATCCCTAAATCCTGGACTGGAAAGGGGTGCTTGAGTACTGGGTTGGGAACCACTGGTTTAAAGGAATCGTCCAAGCACCATAACGACTACATCATGCTGTAGGGGTTATGGCGCCATGAGTGCCCTGGGTTACCCTTCAATGTAAGTACTCAAAGATTTTTATAATGGTGCCATCATACCTTGGCTACTGGTGGGCTCTGCTCCTTGACTCCACTGCAGCCTGTGCTAAGCACAGCAGTTCATATTGTCTCATTAGCTGAGAGTGATCAGCTGATGCTCTCAGCCAATGAGCTAGCCATGCAAGAAGCATACACTTTCGTCTCTCTGTCAGATGTAGTGGAGGAGGACTGGTGCCGAGTGGACCCAAGGTAATCAGTCTAACCATTGAAATGGATTAATGACACAATTGATTAAGTAATGTCAGGATGCTCTATTATAACAGCTGGCCTTTGACCGTGATTTGTATCTTCTTCTTGTTTCCCCCCCCCCCCCCCCTGCACTGGATATCCTGTTAACACCTTGTCTTTGTGACTATTGGAAAGTGTTTGTTTAATCAAGTAACACCTTTTGACCAGCTAATGCCAAATGTGCTTTAAGTTCTTTGAATATGCAATTGACAGGACATGACTGTATTATGTAAAGACAACCCCTTTTGGATGTGTACAGAATTTTTTTATAAGATCTGTGTTTTCCCCATTAAATTTAGGAGCAGTATTTTGTCATACACTTGTGTGATGGAGTACTGCCCTCCGAGCTCGTATTTCTGCTGTGTCCATTCCTTGTCTTCATACCTGAGAGAAAACATTGCTATCTGCTGAATTTAAACCACAACAATATGGTGTCAGAAGTGGAGAGAGAATCCAAATCGGGTAAGAACATCTTCTGTTTTATTTTTGTGTTCTTTGCCTTGTTTGGATTCTCTGAACAATTTTTTTGTGGTTGCAGAAAAGTAATGTTTTTTTTGTTTTTGTTTTGCCTTTCTTTTTGTTTTTGTTGTACTCTTGGGGTTTGAGTCCCCAAGTAGCTGTGCATTATAATATTTTACATAATATTATATTTTTACAGCATACTTTATGTTATGGGTTAGAGTCCCATAATAAGTTGTTATTAAGTTTGGGTTAGAGTCCCATGTTAAGTTGTATAAGAGAAAAAATTATATTTTATGGGTTAGAGTCCCATCTTACCGGTAAGTTGTATATAGTGGGTATAGCAGTCCCACTGAGTGACCAGATTTAGTCACTATATTGGATGCACGGTTTGGACACAGTAGAATAAATCTTATTTTTGTTTATTGCAGCGCTGCATGTATAGTTGTATTGTTTAAAAAGTGTGCATTGCTTATATATAAAGTGTTATCTGTGTGAAGTTGGAAATGGGCTCCAGTAATGGTAAAAAATTCCCAACAAAATTCTGTAAAATTTAAATCATCTAAAGATGTCCCTAATAGTGCTGCGTCACGTACTCCTCAAGTCAAGTCTCAGGGTCCTCGATTAAGCCAAACTCCATGCCAGTTTGTTCATGAGACTATTGGAGATTACTATGCTGAGCCATTTTGTACAAATTTAGTTATATGGTCAGAGAATTGTGATAAAATGATTTGTAATCCATGGCCAAGAGAGGGTTCTTTTAGTGATTTTCATTTGCAAATGCTGAAAGGTATGTGTATTAAAGGTTTTAAAAAGTGGGGTCCAGGTGGAGATCCAAAATGGGATAAAAAGTATATGCATAATGCAGCTACAGGATGGTTAAAGTGTGCTCAGTTATGGGTTGTTCCTGATCAGGCTACAAAGTATGTTCAGGCTTCTGCAGCATCACCTGCTTAGGTGCCTTCTGTTGTACCATTATATCACAGTTTAGATTAAAAAAAAAAAATAAGAAGAAAAAAAAAATCTTTTTTGGAATATTGATACGGATGAAATTTTAATGGCAATTGGTAGAAGGAACAGGCATGTTGGACAGATGGTTGTGAGTCCTTCTGCAATGGTGAGATGCACTGCAGAAAGTGTTGATGTTGGTATGAAAAATGATAAAGTGACTAGAAAGTTTGTGGATGTTGGTGCAGGGAATAAGCATGTTGTTAGTGTTTTAGTGGTGGATGAGGGTTATAAGAGTTATGGTGTACTAGTTCCCAGACGGAGTTGATTGCTCTTACACAAGCTTGTGTGGCTTTTCAAGATCAAGATGTGACTATTTATACTGATTCAAGATTTGCCTTTGGAGTTGTTCATGATTTTGGTGTCATTTGGCAGGCTAGAGGTTTTGTTGCAGCTGATAGTCGAACTGTTTCTCATTTTGCATTAATTGATGGATTATTGAGGGCCATACTGTTACCTAGATCTTTAGCTATTGTGAAGTGCAAGGGCCATGATACAGATCACTCCATGGTCAGGGATGGTAATGATTTTGCAGATTTTGGTGGCGAAAAGGGCGGCTGCCTCTTTTCCCTTAGGGCCAGATTACAGTATTGTTTCTTGTGACCAGGTCTTAACTGCACTGCATATACCTCCTCATACTGATGATATTGATATTCTTTCTATGCAGGCTGCATAGTCTTCGGATGACTTAGCTTACTGGAATATACATTCTGTTACACCTGATGCAACTTCTGGTATCCTCAAGGATCCTAAAGGTCGCATAGCAATCCCTCAAGCTTCTTCTGTGTTACTCGTCTGACAGTTCCATGGCTATGGACATGTCGGACGAAGAGGGGTATTGGCTATGCTAAAAGAACAATTTGTAATTAACAGGTTAGATCAGACAGTTACCAATACTTTATCCAGGTGCTTAACATGTGCAAGAGTTAATACTACCAAACCACAGTTTGGTAAACACGACTACCTTCATGCAGCGGAAGGCCACATGTTAAATTTATAAATTAACTTCATGCATATGACAACAGCAAAAGTGGACTCAAGTATTTACTTGTCATTGTAGACACATTTTGACTGCCCAGTTAGGATTAATAGTGATAAAGGAACTCCTTTCGCTTCAGCAGTTACACAGCAGGTTTGTAAAATGTCAAGTATAGATTGGAAATTTCATATACCCCATCACCCTCAGTCATCAGGGCAAGTAGAAATGATGAATAGAACGATAAAGGAGAAATTGACAAAAGGAGGCTTGGGTAGCACACGTAATTGGCCAGACAATTTGCCAGCAGTTTTAGCTGAAATCAGAATGACCCCTAGTTCAACTATGGGTTATTCACCATTTGAAATTTTAATGGGGGAGACCTTTTCCAACTTCATGGTGTAAGTTCAAAGGTGCTTCGATGGTGAGCGGAGACCTATATGTTGTGTTATATGTATTGAACCTTGTAGACGAATTGAATGGCATCTATGGTGATTTGTCTCTATCTCTTCCTCATCCTTCAGGTACAACCACACATGCTTTCAGGCCTGGAGACCAAGTATTGGTGAAATCCCTCTTCAAATCCAGAAACTTTGATCCACCATACAGCACTTCAACAACCGTTGTTGCCATCACCAGAAGAGCTGTTCTGACAGAGGAGAACCAGATGTGGATTCATGAAAGCTGATTAGAAATATGTCCCATCAAGCACTCTGGATATTCCAAGCAAAGAATGATCAACCTCAGACTGATCCAGAATGAACAATAGTGCTCGGTGCACCCTAATTAGTCTTCTTTCCATGGGACTTGGTTATGCGCTGATTAATTTTATTTGATCCCAAAGAACAGTGATAGTAAAATATGTTATTAATATATTTCACTCTAAGCAGGCCTTATCTTCTTCATCATGGGAAACAGACAATCATTTTATTGGATCTGCAAAGAATTTATACCAAGCCCTAAAATTGAACTAATTGTTTAATAAACCTTAATTCGTCCAGGAGGGAGGGACGGTCTTATTATAGCCATGGCTCCCCGGAGATTTTCTTCAGAAATAACGGTTCTGACGTTTTTTTTCTTCCCTGAGTGCTATAATAGACATTTAATTAATTTACTGATATGTTATTCTTTCAGAAGATTGGAATGATATGGATTAATGACACAATTGATTAAGTAATGTCAGGATGCTCTATTATAACAGCTGGCCTTTGACCGTGATTTGTATCTTCTTCTTGTTTTATTGGATTTTATGGATAAGAAATTGGTGCAAGTGCACAAACCATGAACGTGAAAGGTAACACTACACTTTAAATATACAACCACAACATGTCTGAATACACTTTGTGTCAAAATAGCACCTATTTTGCCTTGATAAGTAAGATCATATATCTTCACCAAAAGCCATTTGTGGCTGAGAGGTCTCAGAAATAGAGGGAAAGGGAAAGCCAGAGAGAGAGAAACATCTCAATATTCTACTGCTATTTACTTTTAAGTATGGTGATTATATATATTATTTGTATATAAATTGCATTTAAAAGCATGTTTTGGCTAAATGATCGTTAAAGATTTTTATCCTTTTCATCGAAATTTCTGGAAAAGGTTTACTCTGTGATGTTTATCTTGATAACTTGCTGGTAAGCTTACTAGCCCATCATTATAACACTCCGTATGCTGAAAACAAACAAAAATATTGTTAGAATTGTAAAATAGACAAGAAAAAATAGGAAACCATAAAATAAAAATAACAATCAAATGTTTACACTGGCTGAAAGTCAGTATAATAAATCCACCCATAACAAGTTCAGTTATACATGTATTTCGATAAAGGATAAAACGAAATTGATACAATGAAGTTGGACTTCATAGTTATTGCTCATATTAACTACACAGTGATACATTTAAGTGGTTTGCTGCTGATGAGACTGAACCTCACCAGTTCAAAATTCAATTATATGTGCTTTGTAAAGCCCAAGTGTTTTCTAGATCACTTCCTTGGAGAGAGTAATGGCAGGAATTAAGGAGGAATGATGTTATTCAGTTGTATGGAGGATAGTAGTATTATTAAAAGCATATTTATCATAATAAATTAAATCTTCCATATAAATAACAGAACGCCGGAAGATAAGAACGTTATTAACTTTCACGTACTAGATATCTTTACCCTTTTTTTTTTGAGTAAGTTCTTTTTTTTTGGTCAACAGTTCTTGTGTTGTCAAAAAAATAAATTAAAAATATCCTAGACTTAAGATAAGGCCAGGGACTAATTAAAAGTATTTTTAAATATTGGGCAGACTAGATGGGCCGAATGGTTCTTATCTGTCGTCACATTCTATGTTTCTATGTTTCACTACTAGACATTCCCCTGGTGTTCAGTGATATAGTTTTAAAAATACAGCAATTCCATCCTTGTCTCACATGGGCATAGACGTCGTTTAGTTAGACATGTCACATAATGTTTAAAGAATATATTAGCAATATACATACCAATCAATTCCAAATTTGGATAATCTGCACATTTAACTTAACTTATGAGTAATTAAATCCTATGTTTAATTAGAGTCCTCAACACGTCTTGCTCATCTATCTTCTCACAATTAATTATATAGTTAAACCATCATACAGCACCATGTATTTATAATATTGTGATTATGAAGATCATAAACAACATAATTCTATCTAAAATAGAATTTACCTTTTGCCTGATCGCAGTAATTCAAATCCTTCATTGATCTCATCAAGTTTCAGTTTGTGAGTGATCAACCCATCCAGTTCAAACTTGTTTGCCAAAAAATCTTCCACCAGTTTTGGAACTTGATCCTTACTCTTAAAACCTGTAATAAGTTATACAGATAGTTGCATATATGTATTTAAAGAGTTACCTTAACCACCATGACCACTTCAGTGATATGTAGTGACCATGGTGCCTGGAGTCTGTATGTGAAGTATTTTGCCATGAAACACTGCACATACAGAGTTGAACACCTCTGCTGCAGGAGATGTAACTCCACCTTGGCACTGTCATTAGAATGTCATCATCTAATGTTGATTCTGAGCAACTTTTGTTGTACAGAATGTCAGTCATTGCCTGAGAGTGGTCCGCTACTCTCAGCTAATGAATGGCAAAAATCACAGCTTGCGGCTTCTACAGCCTGAAGTGCTTCACCGGGCCTTCAGCTGCTGTTGAAATTAGTTACACTTGTTAGTCAATTTAAAGGTGATCTGTTGCAGGCCTGCTTATGAGTATGACAGAGTTCAGCCAGGGGATAATTTTTCCTAGCTTAAGTTCTGACAAAGTATGACATTGTGAAAATAGCCTTTAAAAAAAAATAATAATACATTATATACACACACACACACACACACACACACACATACATACACATATATATATACATACATACATACATACACATATATATACATAGACACACACACTGAAGTCTGTGAGCTAATCACCTATCTGTGAGAGCTGATTCTCTCTCTCTAACCCTTATATGGAGTTAACCCTTACATTGTCCAGAAGATTGAACATCTTCTGGCTCCCTTCCCTCCCTTTAAAGTCCTTCAGCAGCCCTTGGGGTGGAGAAAGTGGAATCATCAGTCTCTGGGCCTCTCCTAAATTATTGGGAACCCCACTTTTTATAATTTTTAGATTAATAGATTATTAATAGTTAATTGCCATATTTGGGTCATATTAGTGGGACACATTAGGCTTCCTTCTCATTAGGCATCCCTTGGTGGCAGCTGATGATGCTGTCCAATATCATTATGGCTTTCCCTATATATACTTCCCTCTTCCTTGGGGTAATCGCCCTGTCGTGGCTTCTGTTATCCGAAAGTGCGTTCTGAGTTTATTAGTGTTCCTGTTACTGACCCGGTTTAGTTTTGACTATACTGCAGTTCTGTTATTACCTGACCCCGGCTTGTTATTTCGTTTGAGAATTTCTGGAATTCTTGACCTTGGCTATGGTAATCTTATGCTGTATTGTCATCTATCTTGGGCAAACGTTGAGCCCAGCCACTCTAAGATCTGGTGTAAGTTATCTATCTCTCTCTTTCTGTTAAATCCTACTTACTAGCTGTTACCCTATTCTGTGTGTTAAGGTCACCTCATGCTGACAGGCAGCCACTTTAGGACAGCCCAAGAATGAGGGCATCATATAATGCACAAGGGGACCTAGTGTCCCCCCAACCCCCACCCATTAAATGGTAGTGACTTAATTATGTAAATGGGGGCCTTAGTGAGCAGTGTGTGGGGGCTATGAATTAAATAAAGGGATCGGGCTAGTGATGATTGATTAATATAGAAGGGATGAACATAGTCACCACACCTCCAACATTGTAGCGACTCTCCTAGACTCACCAAGCCCCTTTACACTAATGATAATACAAGGATCCATATTAATATCAAACCTATGAAAAAAAAAATCATCTTATAAAGATGAAAGATGATATCAAAGTTTAAGTATAAAAATAACAGATGATAAAAACGTGGCAAAAACAAAACAGAGAATCATAAAAAAAAAAACTGATCCATCATAGCCTGTGGATGGCTCTGCTCTCTTGTCTCAATTCTTGTGTGGGAATATTTCCATTTATTGCATTTATCAACAATCTTTAGTTGTCAAGTCTGATTAGGCCACTTATTGAGCAAAATGTGCATGATGAATGGTAATCAATCATCTCATTCGATATTTTCAACGTAAAGTATTGGTATCGGTTTCAATATTTGAGCCGATTATTATCAGTTTCCGATAAGCATTTAATGATATTAATTGAATTGAGCAAAACTGTAGATAAAGGTGATCAACTCCATATTCCATACTCCATACTCCCACACAAGTTTTGAGAAAAGTGACACTTGCGTATCAGAGTGCTATGGTTGATTGGCTTACAGGCCAACCAAAGCACTCTGATTGAGCTTTTATATTATGGGAAAGCTCTTATAAATGCTTTCTAATTTTGCAAGCTAATTCTGCATAGAGCCCTCCATGAGTGAACATAAATACATTTTTTATGCAGAATAAATGTAATGAATAAATTGGGTAGATTTAATTTTTATAGTAGCAACGGTAATTAAAGGGACACTATAGTCACCAGAACAACTACAGTTTATTGCATTTGTTCTGGTGTAGAATCATTACCTTCAGGCTTTTTGCTGTAAACACTGTCTTTTCAGAGAAAATGCAGTGTTTACATTACAGCCTAGTGATAACTTCACTGGCCACTCCTAGGATAGCTGTTAGAGATCCTTCCTGGGTCATGGCCGCCTAAAATGCATCCAAACATTCAGTATCTCCTCCCTCTGCATGCAAACACTGAACTTTCCTCAGATATTCATTGATTCAATTCATCTCTATAAGGAGATGCTGATTGGCCAGGGCTGTGTTTGAATCATGCTGGCTCTGCCCCTGATCTGCCTCTTTGTCAGTCTCAGCCAATCCTATGGGGAAGCACTGTGATCGGATCAGGCTACCACTTCTGATGATGTCAGCAGACTGCTTGTTTTTTTGGGCAAACAGCATGCAGAGTTACAGTTTCTGGCTTGAATACAGTAAGATGTTGCTATATTTAGGGAGGCATGAGGGGCCCAGGGGGACTAGATGGTGGGTTTAGCACTATAGGGTCAGGTTTGTGTTCCTGACCCTATAGTGATCCTTTAATGGAGGAAAAAAAGATGTCTTATGATAAGTATATAAAACATTTTTTTTAACAGGTATTACATTTATTTAA
Source organism: Pelobates fuscus (assembly GCF_036172605.1). Lineage (NCBI taxonomy): Eukaryota > Metazoa > Chordata > Amphibia > Anura > Pelobatidae > Pelobates > Pelobates fuscus. The sequence continues at coordinate 187,895,499 of NC_086322.1, read as the reverse complement.
TGCCTTCAACAAATTTTTGTTAGGGTGAGGGTGTAGGCAGATTTCTTTTAATATGAGTAGTAGATATGGGTTAGAAGACCAATAGCTATTCAGGGTTTTTTAGGGGCCCTAATATAGGGAAGTGGTGGACAACCTTCCACCTTCCTTATTGTCATTAATACCCCCCATGCGAAGGCCGTGGGTGGACAGTAGCTTGTCCACCCCCTTTTGTTGTTAGCAGTGTGGACAACAGCATGTTCACCCCCCTTAATAAATGTAACATAGCCCTCACCAACTGTCCATGGTAGGGCTGGGGAGCTACGTCTCTATTATTTAATAGAGCCCTCACCCAATGCCTATGGGTTAGGACTAAGGAGGCACTATGTTGCATTCATTATATATATATATATATATATATATATAAGCCCCTATCCACTGCTCATGTGAAAGGGGTTGTGTGGGACACTAGGATGACCTACACATTAGGATTTAGTTTTGTTTTTTTAGTAGAGCACCCACCCGCTGCTCATGGATCTAGAGGGGACTGTGGTGCTCCCTGTATTTTATTAGTGAATGCACAGCAATAGCGACTCAGTCACTAGTTTGTATATTACAGTAAGTGGTCACTAGCCGCTAACTATTTAGTAAACATACCCTCACCTGCAGCATGGCTGGAGTAAACCTCCCTTATAGTCATGTGGGGATCATATTGACCACCATAGGCTTTTTTTCACTTTTTGCCCTCTGGTTGCTAGTGCTACAACTAAATCTAGACTTCCAATAGAACCCAAGTAATATTACTTCACTTGATCCAAAGAGATGTTGTAGTTTGCTCAATTCCTATTCCAAGTTCATTTTGTTCTCTAACATTCCTGTAAGGATTTGTAGTATAAAACTCCTCTAACATTTGTTTCACATTCTCATAATTACTTATACACAAATGAACAGAATGAGAGTGGAACAATATTATACATTTGCAGTGATATTTCTTAACCATTACCTCCAAACACAGCTCCGCACATTGTGCGGCCTGTAAGAAGCAACATTGGGTCTATCGAAAGCATATCTGATGAAGGAGCCAAACCAACAATAACTGAAGTTCCAGATCCAAAGAAAGCACTTTTAAGAGCAGAAGCCTAAGAAAGGATAGAATTTTTTTTTTAAATAAATGTTATTCAGGAGGAAAAATATGAGAAATATCAAAATTTCTAAATGAAAAGTACCTTTATGGCTGGGTTTCCCATTGATTTCCCATTGCCATTGATTGTAGTGAAAAATGTGAATGTGTATCTTATTATAATGTACCTACATATCCATGCATAGTAAATATCCCCATAAGTACAATCTTAAAATGGCTAGACGTTGTAAAAGAGAATATTCAAGATAAAGTTTAAATTTAGATGTAAACATGTAAATGCTAAATGGCTGTTCAAAAGGTGAAGCATATGGATTGTGGTGTGGCGGGCATTGCTAATCACTTGGAGACAAATGCAATTGTGAGTGGTAAGGAATATGGCTGTCTTAGATGTTAGAAGGCTGTCTGACAATATTCAGAATGAAGGCTGACAGACAAGAGGAGGATGACAACGGGTGACTTGGAGATCTGGGTTACCCATTGAGGTTGGAACACAGGAAGATATTGATGTGTGTGAAACATAGGTGATTGATAAACTTGAGGATGTGTAATACGTGGTGTAGAAAATAGATTATACAAGACACAATGCTGTATTGTTATAGTGGTGTATAACACTGGGAGTGAGACAGATAAAAGAGTGTATAGGAGATAAAGATTCTAACACCTAGAGAGAGATAAGAGAGTTGTGAAACAAAGGGCTCTGGGGTCCTCTGTAATGTATGTTATGTGGTAATAAGGGTCATGCGCATGTTCAATTTTTTAAGTGGCAGGAGAATATCATCCATGGTGACCTAACAGCAAGGGAACCAAGATCTATGTCTGTGTCAGCACAGATCTCAGCAGTTTCTCCCTTGAAATGTGTCCTGTGTAAGGCAGAATGCAACAAGCAATAGTATATAGTCTGCAGCCACAGACCACAGAGGTACACTAATAGGTGTACAGTTGTGAACACAAGATGGGGAAATGTCTCAAGACTCCTATTGTTAAGGAAAAGATGGAGTTTCCTAGAAAATATTGGTCTTCACAATAAGCAAATTTTCAAATAGCTCTCTGTTCAACCAAGTACTAACTTTCATATTCAAATTGATTAGATTTGAACATATATAATATTTTTTTAGCCTCTTTATAATTTTGCCTCTTGTGCATTAACCTTATGGCAAGTCTTTCTAGATTCCACAAATTGGACTTCTAAATAGGTCATATTTCTATAATAAAAAAATTTAAAATTAAAAAAGTAATTAAACTGCAGACATATTAGAAACTTTTGGTATTTACCCTGCATAGTTATTTATAATTTTAATGTTATTTCCTTATTTTAAACTGGAGTTTGCAACTTATTCTGATATAAACTAATGTACAATTTTTTTTAAATATTTTCAACATGTTTATACAATACCAATCATAATAGTTTACCGAGTTGTTTATTGTAACTTACCATTACTGCAGTATTTCCAATGACCTCAAAGACAAAGTCCACTCCACCATTAGACATCTCTGCTAGAACCTCATCAATTGGTTTCTTGTGGTCCTTTGGGTTGACAAAGTGGGTGGCTCCAAGTTCTTTTGCTTTTGCAAACTTGTCACTGTTTATGTCCACTGCTATAATTTTGGCTGCTCCAGCTACTTTACATCCAATGACCACTGAAAGACCAACACCTCCCAAGCCAAACACAGCACAGGTAGAACCAGGTTCAACCTATGGAAAGAGAAATGGATACATGCAAATCTTGTAATCAATCAAGAAATACATGTTAAAAGAAAGCAGACATTTTGAAATTACCCAGATTGTATTTCAGTCATTATTTCACATTAGGAATACTTTAAGACTGGAATATTCCCACATCTACATTCTTCAGAATTAACAATATACAGTAATGAAATGTAAAAAAATAAAAAATAATTAATAACTATACCCCACTCCCTCTAGCATGATATTTTTTTCCCAATTCAGCTATTTTGGCATTTAGTTGGGGGGCCTGCCCTGCCCACATACTTTAAGTTACTATAATTATACCACCTAACATTCCCTAACAAGAGATGATGCCTTTACCCACAGTGTGAACACCCACGGTAGAGCAGCACGGGTTTCCCCGACTCTGAATCCATGCCACACTGTAAGGGTATATCCCAGTCCTATAGAATGCCACCGCTTGTAAGTCCTTATCTTGTTCTCATTACAAAAATTAGGTATGCTGATATTTAATGTTTTCTGATTACTCTGAATCTGCTGAAACTTCTGTTTTGTATAAACATTTATAACTTATATAATGTATCACT